>NC_041387.1:438843283-438990129 GCF_002162155.2 Triticum dicoccoides
CATGACCCCGATTGATCGAGCTGGTTGGGGCTGGATGAACAGGACCCCATGGAGGGCTGGATGAACAGGACGACCCCGTGGAGGGCTGGATGAATAGTAGACGGTGGAGGGGTGGATGAACAGTAGCCCATGGAGGGGTGGTTGAACAGGGGCCCATGGAGAGGGGTGGTTGAACACTAGCCGGTGGAGTAGCGCACGGTGGAGGCTGGATGAACAGGAGCCCGTGGAGGCTGGAGGAGGTCGACGATGGATGAATAGTAGCCCGTGGAGGCTGGAGGAGCTCGACGGTGGAGATGAACAGTATCCCGTGGAGTTAGGGCTGGGCATTCAGTTTATATGGTTAATACGGTTCGGTTTATTCGGTGTTTTATAATTTCGGTTTTGAAGAAATGGAAACCGAATTAATCACACAATATTTAGAAACCGAACCATACTAACCATAATATATCGGTTTGGTTTATTCGGTTAACCGAAAAACCAAAATACATGCACTCATCAGTATATATCACAAGAGCTAGCAACCTTAACATCAGTCAGTGCTTTATTCGGTCAAGCAAACTAGTGAACATAACTAAGTGTAAAATCACATGGGGCGTTACATGTATTATGTACGGAAGAATATGTGTGATGCGTGTAAACTAAGCAACTCATGCATTAATTGATACACTAATTGCTAGTATTCCATAAGCAAGCGCCGGGCATGCATACATACTCCTACGCGATATTGCATGGATAGAAATCTTAATAAGTTTTCAAACAAAAAAAAGAAATCTTAATAAGTACTTGCTAGAAGGATACGGCCATTGACTATGTTGCATGCAAACAATAGTAAAATAATCTAAACAAATTCAGTTAGCCATGCTAGTATGGCGTTACATAGGAGTACTAGTTAGATTGTGAGATTAGAAACTCATCTAGGGGCTGGCCTGACGTCTGCCACAACCAACAAGTATTTGTCAGAGGACGCGCCCCCGCTGAACTTTCGAAAACAAGGTATTGCATGGGGTATCGTACATATCGGTTTTTTCGGTGTATTCGGTTTTTGGGCACTGGAAACCGAACAAAAACCAAACACCGAACAACCTTAAAATTTCCCATCGAACAAAAAATCGAATCACCGAACTAATAGATAAATCGGTTAATATGGTTCGGTTCGGTTTGGTTTTTCGGTTTTCAGTTCAAAAGTGCCCACCCCTATGTGGAGTCCTGTTTTGCGGTACGCCACACCCCTCCCGCTGAACAGGACCCCCATTTCGACCGTAGCGCTCCAACACAAGTCCGTTTCGTCTGTTTTGCGGGACGCCACACCCCTCCCGATCAACAGGACCCCGTTTCGACCATAGGAGGTCCAACGTAAGTCTGTGCTACGTCTTGAGCTTGCGTTGGTTTTCCTCGAAGAGGAGAGGGTGATGCAGCAATAGTAGCGTAAGTATTTCCCTCAGTTTTTGAGAACCAAGGTATCAATCCAGTAGGAGGCTCCTCAAAAATCGCACTCACCTACACAAACAAACAAAGAACTCACAACCAACGCAATAAAGGGGTTGTCAATCCCTTCACGGCCACTTGCGAAAGTGAGATCTAATAAAGATAGTAAGATAAGATAAATATATTTTTGGTATTTTATAATATAGATGCAAAAAGTAAAGATGCAAATAAAAGTAGATTGGAAACAAATATGATAAGAGATAGACCCGGGGGCCATAGGTTTCACTAGTGGCTTCTCTCAAGATAGCATAAGTATTACAGTGGGTGAACAAATTACCGTCGAGCAATTGATAGAAAAGCGAATAGTTATGAGATTATCTAGGCATGATCATGTATATAGGCATCACGTCCGTAACAAGTAGACCGACTCCTGCCTGCATCTACTACTATTACTCCACACATCGACCGACTCCTGCCTGCATCTAGAGTATTAAGTTCATAAGAACAGAGTAACGCATTAAGCAAGATGACATGATGTAGAGGGATAAACTCAAGCAATATGATATAAACCCCATCTTGTTATCCTCGATGGCAACAATACAATACGTGCCTTGCAACCCTTTCTGTCACTGGGTAAGGACACCGCAAGATTGAAGCCAAAGCTAAGCACTTCTCCCATGGCAAGAAAGATCAATCTAGTAGGCCAAACCAAACTGATAATTCAAAGAGACTTGCAAAGATAACTCAATCATACATAAAAGAATTCAGAGAAGATTCAAATATTATTCATAGATAAACTTGATCATAAACCCACAATTCATTGGATCTCGACAAACACACCACAAAAAGAGTTTACATCGAATATATCTCCACAAGAGAGGGGGAGAACATTGTATTGAGATCCAAAAAGAGAGAAGAAGCCATCTAGCTAATAACTAGGGACCCGTAGGTCTGTGGTAAACTACTCACGACTCATCGGAGGGGCAAGGATATTGATGTAGAAGTCCTCCATGGTCGATTCCCCCTCCGGCAGAGTGCCGGCGAAGGCTCCAAGATGATATCTCGCGGATACAGAAGGTTACGGTGGTGGAAATTGTGTTTCGTCTGCCTCCTGGATGTTTTCGGGGTACGTACGTATATATAGGAGGAGGAATTACGTCGGTGGCTGCCCGAGGGGCCCACGAGACAGGGGGCGCGCCCTATAGGGGGGGGCCGCCCTCCTATCTCGTGGGAGCCTCGGCTGCTTCTTGACTTGCACTCCAAGTCCTCTGGATCACGTTCGTTCCAAAAATCACGCTCCCGAAGGTTTCATTCTGTTTGGACTCCGTTTGATATTCCTTTTCTTTGAAATACTGTAATAGGCAAAAAAAAAACAGCAATATGGGCTGGGCCTCCGGTTAGTAGGTTAGTCCCAAAAATGATATAAATGTGTAAAATAAAGCCCATAAACATCCAAAAGGGGTAATATAATAGCATGAAACAATCAAAAATTATAGATACGTTGGAGACGTATCAAGCATCCCCAAGCTTAATTCCTGCTCGTCCTCGAGTAGGTAAATGATAAAAAGAAATTTTTGATGTGGAATGCTACCTAGCATAATTTATAATGTAATTTTCTTTATTGTGGCATGAATGTTCAGATCCAAATGATACAAAATAAAAGTTCATATTGACATAAGAAATAGTAATACTTCAAGCATACTAATCAAAGTAATCATGTCTTCTCAAAATAACATGGGCAAAGAAAGTTATGCCTACAAAATCATATAGTCTGGCTGTTGCTCTATCTTCATCACACAAAGTATTTAATCATGCACAACCCCGATGACAAGCCAAGCAATTTTTTCATACTTTAATAATCTCAAACTCTTTCAACTTTCACGCAATACATGAGCGTGAGCCATGGACATAGCACTATATATGGAATAGAATGGTGGTTGTGGAGAAGACAAAAAAGGAGAAGATAGTCTCACATCAACTAGGCGTATCAACGGGCTATGGAGATGCCCATTAATAGATATCAATGTGAGTGAGTAGGGATTGCCATGCAACGGATGCACTAGAGCTATAAATATATGAAAGCTCAACAAAAGAAACTAAGTAGGTGTGCATCCAACTCGCTTGCTCACGAAGACCTAGGGCATTTTGAGGAAGCCCATCATTGGAATATACAAGCCAAGTTCTATAATGAAAAATTCCCACTAGTATATGAAAGTGACAACATATGAGACTCTCTATCATGAAGATCATGGTGCTATTTTGAAGCACAAGTGTGGAAAAAGAGATAGTAACATTGTCCCTTCTCTCTTTTTCTCTCATTTTATTTTTTTTCTTTTCTTTTTTTCTCTTTTTTTCTTTGGCCTTCTTTTTTTTCTTCTTTTTGGCCTTTCTCCTTTTTTTTCTTTCTCTCTCTTTTTTTCTTTTTGTAAAGTCCGAAGTCTCATCCCGACTTGTGGGGGAATCATAGTCTTCATCATCCTTTCCTCACTAGGATAATGCTCTAATAATGAAAATCATCACACTTTTATGGATTTACAACTCAAGAATTACAACTCAAAGCTAGAACAAGGTATGACTCTATATGAATGCCTCCGGCGGTGTACCAGAATATGTAATGAATCAAGAGCGACATGTATGAAAATTATGAAGGTGGCCTTGCCACAAGTACAATGTCAACTACCTGATCATGCAGAGAGCAATATGACAAAATTAATGTGTGTCATATGAACGGAACGGTGGAAAGTTGCATGGCAATATATCTCGGAATGGCTATGGAAATGCCATAATAGGTAGGTATGGTGGCTGTTTTGAGGAAGGTATATGGTGGGTGTATGGTACCGGCAAAAGTTGCGCGGCACAAGAGAGGCTAGCAATGGTGGAAGGGTGAGAGTGCGTATAATCCATGGAATCAACATTAGTCAAAAGAACTCATACACTTATTGCAAAAATTTAGAAGTCATCAAAAACCAAAGCACTACACGCATGCTCCTAGGGGGATATATTGGTAGGAAAATACCATTGCTCGTGCCTGACCGCCACTCATAAGGAAGACAATCAATAAATAAAATTGTGCTCCAACTTCATCACAAAGCGGTTCACCATACGTGCATGCTACAGGAATCACAACCCTTAACACAAGTATTCTTTAAATTCATAATCACCCAACTAGCATGACTTTAATATCACTACCTCCATATCTCAAAACAATTATCAAGCATCAAATTGATCATAGCATCCAATTCTTTTTCTATGATAGTTTTTATTATATCCAACTTGGATGCTCATCATTCTAGGACCAGATTTGTAACCATAGAAAATACCATGCTGTTATAAAAGACTCTCAAAATAATATAAGTGAAGCATGAGAGACTAGAAATTTCTTCAAAATTAAGACACCACCGTGCTCTAAAAGATATAAGTGAAGCACTGGAGCAAAAACTATCAAGCTGAAAAGATATAAGTGAAGCACATAGTGTATTCTAGCAAATTCTAATCAAATAGGCTTCTCCCAAAAGGTGTGTACAACAAGGATGATTGTGGTAAAGTAAAAATCAAAGACTAATATAATACACGACGCTCCAAGCAAAACACATATCATGTGGCGAATAAAAATATAGCTCCAAGTAAAGTTACCAATGAACGAAGACGAAAGAGGGGATGCCTTCCCGGGGCATCCTCATGCTTAGGATTTTGTCTATTCTTGAATATCTTGGGGTGCCTTGGGCATCCCCAAGCTTAGGCTCTTGCCACCCTTTATTCCATAGTCCATAAAAGCTTTACCCAAAACTTGAAAACTTCACAACACAAAACTCAACAGGAAATCTTATAAGCTCCGTTAGTGAAAGAAAACAAAACCACCACATAAGGTACTGTAATGAACTCATTCTTTATTTGTTTTGGTGTTAAACCTACTGTATTCCAACTTCCTTATGGTTTATAAACTAATTTACTAGCCATAGATGCATCGAAATAAGCAAACAACACACGAAAAACAGAATCTGTCAAAAACAGAACAGTCTGAAGAAATCTGTAACTAACGCAAACTTCTGGAACTCTAAAAATCATACCAAAATAGGAAGTCCTGGAAAATTTGTTTATTGATCATCGGAAAAAAGAATCAACGCAAAATAATGTTCCTGTGATTTAACAAAACTAAATTCGTGCGTGCAAAGTTTCTGTTTTTCAGCAGAATCAAATCAACTATCATCATAGGTTATCCTATAGGTTCTACTTGGCACAAACACTAATTAAAAGATAAAAACACATCTAAACAGAAGGTAGATGCAAGATTTATTACTAAACAGGAGCAAAAACAAAAAACACAAAGAAAATTGGGTTGCCTCCCAACTAGCGCTATCGTTTAACGCCCCTAGCTAGGCATAAAAGCGAAGATAGATCTAACGAGTGCCATCTTTGGCACTAGGAGAGGAGGATCTCCTTTCTACGGCATTCATTCTTCTATTTAAGGTAAGCACATTGCCATTAATGGAAGAAGTAAGATTAAGCGCATTACGGAAGTTTGCCTCTAAACTAGACTTCATCTCTTTAATAATTTCATTTTGATAAAAGCACAAAAGAGTAGTTGATTCAACCTTATTATTCATAGGGTGCCCAAATATGGTTTTCATTTTTTCATAGGCGTCTATAGCATCCCCTTCAAGAAAACCTCCTTCTAAAATAGAATCTAAAACTTGTTTAAAAGAAGCGGGCAAGCCAACATAGAAACTTTTTAAGTAATCTTCAATTTGATATTGTGGCACATAGCTAGCCCCAATCCTTAATAACCTATCCCAAGCATCTTTTAAAGACTCATCAAGTAAATAGCGAAAAATTCTGGAGTCATCCTCATCAAAATTATTCAAGCTCTCTTTGGGGACCCCAGTGGGTCTTTCTATAGCATCATTATTCATGAGCTTAGAGAGGATAGAGGGGTTATCCAAGGTACTAGAACCTAGGAAAGGGCCCTTAGTTCTTTTTGATTCGGCCATAGCAACGAAAGGGCAAACGGAAAAAGGAGGAGAAGAAGATTGGGAAAGAGAGGGCGAATAAAATGGCAAGGGTGAAGTGGGGGAGAGGAAAACGAGAGGCAAGTGGCAAATAATGTAAATGCGAGGGAGATGGGTTTATGATGGGTACTTGGTATGTCTTGACTTGAGCGAAGACCTCCCCGACAACGGCGCCAGAAATCCTTCTTGCTATGTCTTGAGCTTGCGTTGGTTTTCCTCGAAGAGGAGAGGGTGATGCAGCAATAGTAGCGTAAGTATTTCCCTCATTTTTTGAGAACCAAGGTATCAATCCAGTAGGAGGCTCCTCAAAAGTCCCACGCACCTACACAAACAAACAAAGAACTCGCAACCAACGCAATAAAGGGGTTGTCAATCCCTTTACGGCCACTTGCGGAAGTGAGATCTAATAAAGATAGTAAGATAAGATAAATATATTTTTGGTATTTTATAATATAGATGCAAAAAGTAAAGATGCAAATAAAAGTAGATTGGAAACAAATATGATAAGAGATAGACCCGGGGGCCATAGGTTTCACTAGTGGCTTCTCTCAAGATAGCATAAGTATTACAGTGGGTGAACAAATTACTTTCGAGCAATTGATAGAAAAGCGAATAGTTATGAGATTATCTAGGCATGATCATGTATATAGGCATCATGTCCGTAACAAGTAGACCGACTCCTGCCTGCATCTACTACTATTACTCCACACATCGACCGACTCCTGCCTGCATCTAGAGTATTAAGTTCATAAGAACAGAGTAACGCATTAAGCAAGATGACATGATGTAGAGGGATAAACTCAAGCAATATGATATAAACCCCATCTTGTTATCCTCGATGGCAACAATACAATACGTGCCTTGCAACCCTTTCTGTCACTGGGTAAGGACACCGCAAGATTGAACCCAAAGCTAAGCACTTCTCCCATGGCAAGAAAGATCAATCTAGTAGGCCAAACCAAACTGATAATTCAAAGAGACTTGCAAAGATAACTCAATCATACATAAAAGAATTCGGAGAAGATTCAAATATTATTCATAGATAAACTTGATCATAAACCCACAATTCATCATATCTTGACAAACACACCGCAAAAAGAGTTTACATCGAATAGATCTCCACAAGAGAGGGGGAGAACATTGTATTGAGATCCAAAAAGGGAGAAGAAGCCATCTAGCTAATAACTATGGACCCGTAGGTCTGTGGTAAACTACTCACAATTCATCGGAGGGGCAAGGATGCTGATGTAGAAGCCCTCCATGGTCGATTCCCCCTCCGGCAGAGTGCCGGCGAAGGATCCAAGATGAGATCTCGCGGATACAGAAGGTTACGGTGGTGGAAATTGTGTTTCGTCCACCTCTTGGATGTTTTCAGGGTACGTAGGTATATATAGGAGGAAGAAGTACGTCGGTGGCCGCCCGAGGGGCCCACGAGACAGGGGGCGCGCCCTATAGGGGGGCCCTCCTATCTCGTGGGAGCCTGGGCTGCTTCTTGACTTGCACTCCAAGTCCTCTGGATCAAGTTCATTCCAAAAATCACGCTCCCGAAGGTTTCATTCCGTTCGGACTCCGTTTGATATTCCTTTTCTTCAAAATACTGAAATAGGCAAAAAAACAGCATATGGGTTGGGCCTCCGGTTAGTAGGTTAGTCCCAAAAATGATATAAATGTGTAAAATAAAGCCCATAAACATCCAAAAGGGGTAATATAATAGCATGGAACAATCAAAAATTATAGATACATTGGAGACGTATCAGTCCGTTTCCTCCATTTTGCGGTACGCCGAACCCCTTCCGATGAACAGGATCCCATTTCGAACGTGGCCAGTCGAATACAAGGTCGTTTCCTCCATTCCGCAGTACGTCAGGCCTCGTTTCCATCGCCTATTCCGTCCAAGCCGTCCCGATGAACACGACGACACATTACTTTCTGAACCAGCCGGTTGGCTCCCCATGAACACGACGACGACGCTGTTTCTCTGTTCCGACCCAGCCATGTACACGAGCCCTGGCCGTACGTATGTGCGAGTAGGCGTTTGAGACCCCGCCCGTATGTACGTACGTGGCCGTATTTTCTCTCTTGCACACTGGCCATTGTACGTATGTCTACATGCTATGTGCGCGCCTCTACTACGACACGTGCATGCCTCTACATTCACCAGTATGTACGTGTAACGCCCCGAGACCGACGCTCCAGAAGACTTCCAGCTATTCCGAGCTTTGCCATGTGTTTCTTTTGTGCTTGCTCTTTTATTTTTGCATTGCATCATGTCATCATGCCATCATGCCATTTAATTTTTATAACTCTTCTAAATAAATTGTATGGATTTTTCGATCCATTTAAATCGAGGGATTTCACTTGTGATTTCTCTTTATAACATATTAAAGCCTCTCAATATTATTAGGGAGCTATATTAAAATATTCCATTATTTGAAATTGATCATAACACACTTGCAAATAATTCCCCATGCCATTGTTATCTCACTTCTTGACCTCAAATGTTGTCCAATAAATTATTTCGTCATTTTCCGGAGCTCCACCAAAAATCCGAACATTTTTGGACACTTCTAAAACCTTGTTCTAGTTCAAACCATTTGAAATAAATTCAAATAAGTTTGAATTTAAATCTTTCAATCATGGCCTTTCTATTTTTCTTGGAACGAGCATATTTTTGTGAGCCCGGGAAAATTATCCGCATGCCAAAGTCATTTCTCTAACGTTTTTTCCTTTCCCTCTTTTCCTTCTTCCTATTATTTTCTGCTTTGGAAAATAAAAGAGAGAGGAAGAAGCCTTGCAGCCCAGCCGGCCTCTTAGGCCCGGCCAATCTAGCCGGCCCAGCCAGCCCACCTAACCCTCCTAACCCTAGCCCGACCGCTCTCTCCCCTCGTTCTCCCCCTGCGCCGCAGCGCACCCATCGCTCAAACCCCCCTCCTCTCGATCCCTTTTTCCCCATCGTCCTCCTCCTGTGCTGCGGCACACAGAGAGGAGCAGAGCCCCGCGCCGTCCTCTCGATCTCGCCCTCTCGCTTCCACGAGCGCCGCCGCCCTCAACCCTCCTCGCCGTCGTCCATGGCCACGCCTGCGCCTCCTGCGCCCGACCCCCTCGCTCCACCACGCCGGCGACCCCTCCACCTGCCTTGCCGCCTTCCCCGATGCCATCTCATGCTCGCCCGCATAGCTCCAGGGAGAGGTGCTCCCCGCGCCTTCGCCTCCCCTTCTCCTGCTCCTCCGCGATGCCCTGCTGCCGGCCAACTACGGCGCCCCCTGCCTCACGTCTCCCTCGTGCCAGGGAGAGGAGCTCCCTCTTCCTCGCCGTCCTTTGGCTCATCATCGCTCCGGATCTGCTCCTTCCCCACGCCGACCTCTCCTTCCTTGCGTCGCACCACTAGGCAGCCACCGTGCCAGGACCTCCTCGCCCACCTCCTCGTCTACCCGGCTCCATCACCTTGTCAGCTCCGTCGTCAGGGGAGGAGCCCCCTCGATCCGTCCCCTTCGGCCCCGACTCCGGCGAGTGCCGCCCCGTCTCCTCGCACCGGCCCCACCACCAAGTCACACCGCCAGAGATGGCCTTCGTCCCGACTCCAGCCGGATCCGCCCCCGCGCGACCCGGATCTGCCGCTGTCGCTCATCCATGGCGCCATGGCCTCTGCCTCTTTTGGCCGACCCGTTGCTGCGTGCACAACCTCTGCCGTGCCCTATGTGCGTGCTCTCCGCTGCCTAGCGCTGTTGACGTCAAGACCGTGGCCGCAACAACATGGTTACACCAAGTTCTACTTCGAACGTGTACGACTACACCCGGTGATCTGACAAGTACCCCGACAACGTGTACATCTACACCGCCAAGACCGGACCGACAAGTACCTCGTCGTCGTGTGTACCACTACCGTCGCCCCGAAGATGTTGGATTCGTCAAGTACCTCTCCGAGACGAACGTGAACGACTACTTCCCCTACGACCCGTGAACAACTACTTCCTCTACATCTCACCGAACCCGAACCGCTCCGAAAACGCATGCTTCAAAGGTATAATCCCGAGACGACGATCAACCGTGGACCGAATGAATGTGTGTTGTATGTGATGCTCGTGTTTGCACCATGCCCGTTTGTCTTTGCACGTTCCTCGTTTGCCATGCCGCCGTCCCGTGGGAACCCGAAATCCGGGATCACCCCATCATCTTGCATGACTCGCTCACGTCACACTTCCTGTTGCACCGGTACCTCCTTGAGTTATCGAATCATCAAAATGTTGTCGTGGCACCATTTTTGTTTCGCCGCCGTGGCACCGTTTTCCTTCCGCCATGGTGACAAATGCCTCGTTTCAACATGCTCATGTCAACTTTTTCATAAAAATTGCATAAACTTGCATATGCCATCCGCATCATGATAACAACATTTAAAATGGTTTAAAATTGTGTTTGCATTAAACTACTAAATGACATGGGGACTTTCCGGAATTGTTGTTTGTTGTTCCAGCCTCATTTAAACTTGCCTAAATAGTTAGTTTGTTTATGATTCACCTCTTGCCATGCTTAACAACATTTAATATTGTTTGGTAACCTAACCGAGAGAGAACTAAATAATTGATGTGGTGTTTCGTCAATATGCAACTCGTTGCATATTGAGCTCCACTTAATTTGTAGTATTGTTTGTTGCACCTTGCCATGCCATGCCTCTTTAAACCGGACATGCATCATACTTGTTTGTGCATCATGCCATGTTTATGTGATGGTTGTTTACCATGTTGTTTCCTTATTTCCGGTTTGCTTCTCTCGTTAGCTTCGGTTTTGTTCCGGAGTTGTGAGGATTCGTTCGACTACGTCTGCTTATCTTCATCATGGACTCGTTCTTCTTCCTATCGGGATTTCAGGCAAGATGACCATTACCCTCGATATCACTTCTATCTTTGCTTGCTAGTTGCTTCGTTCTATCGCTATGTTGCGCTACCTATCACTTGTTTACCATGCCTCCCAAGTTGCCATGTCAGCCTCTAACCTTTTCACCTTACCTAGCAAACCATTGCTTGGCTATGTTACCGCTTTGCTCAGCCCCTCTTATAGCATTGTTAGTTGCAGGTGAAGTTGAAGATTGCTCCATGATGGACAGGATTATGATTGGGATATCACAATATCTTTTATATTATTAATGCATCTATATACTTGGTAAAGGGTGGAAGACTCGGCCTTATGCCTGGTGTTCTGTTCCACTCTTGCCGCCCTAGTTTCCGTCATACCGGTGTTATGTTCCCAGATTTTGCATTCCTTATGCGGTTGGGTGATTTATGGGACCCCCTTGACAGTTCGCTTTGAATAAAACTCCTCCAGCAAGGCCCAACCTTGGTTTTACCATTTGCCTACCTAAGCCTTTTTCCCTTGGGTTCTGTAGACTCAAGGGTCATCTTTATTTTACCCCCCCCCCCCGGGCCAGTGCTCGTCGTGAGTGTTGGTCCAACCTGTCAACCGCCGGTGGCCACCAGGGGCAACTCTGGGCTGGCCTACCGGAAGTATGGACAATCCGGTGTGCCCTGAGAATGAGATATGTGCAGCTCCTATCGCGATTTGTCGGCACAGCGGGAGGCTTTGCTGGTCTTGTTTTACCATTGTCAAAATGTCTTGTAAACCGGGATTCCGAGTCTGATCGGGTCTTCCTGGGAGAAGGTCTGTTCCTTCGTTGATCGCGAGAGCTTATCATGGGCTAAGGTGGGACACCCCTGCAGGGTATAATCTTTCGAAAGCCGTGCCTGCGGTTATAGGCAGATGGGAATTTGTTAATGTCCGGTTGTAGATAACTTGGCACCAGATACGAATTAAAACGCATCAACCGCGTGTGTAGCCGTGATGGTCTCTTTTCGGCGGAGTCCGAGAAGTGAACACTGTTTTGGGTTATGTTTGACGTAAGTAGGAGTTCAGGGTCACTTCTTGATCATTGCTAATTCACGACCATTCTGTTTGCTCTCTTCTCGCTCTTATTTGCGTATGTTAGCCTCCATATATGCTTAGTTGCTGCTGCAACTCCACCTCATTACCACTTCCTACCCATAAGCTTAAATAGTCTTGATCTCGCGGGTTTTGAGATTGATGAGTCCTCGTGACTCACCAGATACTATCACAACAGTTGCAGGTGCCGATGAAACCAGTGCAGGCGATGCAACCGAGCTCAGATGGGAGCTCAACGAAGATCTTAGTTGTTGCTATGTTTTGTTTCTTGTTGATCAGTAGTGGAGCCTAGTTGGGACTATCGGGGATCTAGCAGTTGGGTTATCTTCTTTTCTTTTGGGTTTCGTCCGTAGTCGGACTATGTGTGTACTCTGAATGATGTATGATTTATTATATGTTCATTGTGTGAAGTGGCGATTGTAAGCCAACTCTTTATCCCATTCTTATTCATTACATGGGATTGTGTGAAGATGACCCTTCTTGCGACAAAACCACAATGCGGTTATGCCTCTAAGTCGCGCTTCGACACGTGGGAGATATAGCCGCATCGTGGGTGTTACAAGTTGGTAATCAGAGCCATCCTCGACTTAGGAGCCCCCTGCTTGATTGTTTGCTGGCGTTGTTGAGTCTAGAACAAAAATGTTTTGAGTCTTAGGATTATATATATCAGAGAGTAGGATTCTTTTTACTCCTCAGTCCCTTCGTCGCTCTGGTGAGGTCTCCTGAAGTAGATGTTTTGACTTTCCTCTCCTCAAATTTCACTAATTTTTTTTAGGATCACGCGGGTATCTTGGAATCGTTCCGATGGTTTTGTGACGAGAACATTGTTCTTGGTGCCTCCTGTCTTTTATGTGGCTTTGACCCAGGGAGTTGAGCTCTGAGGTGTTGTCGTCACAATTTTATCGTTGCAGTTCTGGAATACCTGAGTTTTGCCGACATCGAAAATCTCTTTTATGCAGTTGTTGGTGAGATAACCTCGATAACCCAGTACTGGGGAGAGCTTGAGAGTATTGCCATGGCTTGTATAACGGATGCTTTTCGAAGGTTGAGGTACACGATTTCCGAAGGTTTCTTGGTTATGTGTTGACGGATGGATACAGCTTGGATGTAGGAATTGTTAGTTTTGGGTGAGATATATATTGCTTCCCCTGTATCCCCAACACCAGATTGCATAACCAGAAAGTTTCGGGAGTTTTATAGGTGGGAATTCAAGTAGCTCCTAGAATATCTTTTCGACAGATGCATGATATGAGATTGGGGTTTGACGTCTAGTGGTCCGCCTTTCCACGGTCGTTTTTACAGTGGTTTCGTTGTGTCTTAAAGAACCCTTGGCTATGCTGGTTCGGGGACACTTCATATGTCATGTGCACTGCCTTGTACATGATGGTGCTGTACGTTCGAGCCCGTGTGGGCCCCACCATGAAAACTTCAAACGGAATCTCTATCATATGTTTGTTTCGGCTTATTCTGCAAGCCAAATCCTTTGTTTTGTTTTATTTGTGGTATTCGAGTTGCTTCGAAGTCAAATGTTGAATCCATACCTTTCCTAAATGGTGTTCTCATATTTCTATATGAATGCTAATCCTTCTTAATCATTGATGTTGTCATGTTAATTCTTTTCCTACCGGTGTGCTTCTCTTCGAGATGATCCCATCATTCTCCCCATCCGCAAGATCAATTCTAAGTTTTCTCAACGGTGTTTCTTCCATCCGTCCCAAGTTGTCTTTGTTTTCCCGCCCTCCCACCCTTTTCTTCAAGGACTCATATATGTTAATCAAGTATCCATTTATTCATGTGAAGCCTCTTCACTCCTTGCAATCAATGTTCTTACCCGGTGATTTTCATGAAGTTGGCCAGGAGTTTCAAGTTCATCATTCTTCATTCTCGTATTCTTCTCCGGTGGATTTACCTCAAGCTTTCGATGTTGATCATATCCTTATCCTCGTTCAAATGCTATCCCATGCCGGTGCACCTCTTAATCATTCACTTCTCGATATTCCTTCGTTCTTGAGTGTTGAATATTTCTCAGAAGGCTCGTCTTTTCATTCAAGATCCGTTCAAGCTATTCGGAGATTATTATCTCATTCAAGTCATTTAATTCTACCGGTGCAATATCTATTTCAATCAATCATTCAACGGTGTATCTTTTTAGTGGGCCCTAACCCACAGGTCTTTTCCCAGGATCTTACCTGACTCTTCTAATTTTCCCGGAGCTATTCCCAAATTCTTTTCGAAGTTTGACGTAAGAATGAATTATCATCAGTCAAATGTCTTTCTCCAAGATCTTTCAAATTCTTTCGTTGTTGGTTCAACCTTTCTAATTTTCATCGGAGTATCCCAACAATTCATGGTGGTGTTTCTCGTTGTCATTCTCAAATTTTGAAGACCGAAGAAGGATTTCTCCTAAATCTTGTCCGTTCTCCTGAAGATTCATGGTTCTAGCTTTATACCATCCTCTCATATTTGTTTTCGATTGTGAGAATTCTTTTCAACCATCCGACGCATTTTAGGAGTTGCTTCCTTTCTTGATAATCATTTATGAATATTACTCATTCTCAACCTTCAACCCTTGTTCTCCAAATCTTACCCGTGCATCGTTCAAATAACCTCTAATCAGTTCACGATCTCTTCGTTCTCATGTATCTAAATCCCCTCAAGTATCTTCATTCATTTTCCAATTCTTCCCGGTGAATTGTGCCTTTGCTACTTTCATTTTCAATTCGTACGGTGGTTCGTTCAAGATTTCTCTTCCTTCGTTATCATACCAATTAATTCGTTCTTTTGTTGTTTCAATCCTACCGGTGGTTGTTGAAGACCTTCCTCAAGTTGGCGCTATATCTCTCTTCAATCCTTGCAAAAGAATAAGTAGTATGCCAAATCCGTTGCTTGTCATCAATTTAAATTGGTGAAGGATACACATAACGTAATTCTTATTATTGTTTCATCCAAGTAATCTAGTTTCTTCTTTCCAGAGTTGTTCATCATGTCATTTTTCACGGTTCGAGATGCTTCATCTTTTCTTTTCCGGAATTCCAAGTTTTTCGCATTATCTTGTCGCGAAGCTCCATCTAAATCATCGCAAGGCTTCACCTTGTATTTTCAACTTCTCTTTCTTTCTATCATCCTTTTATTACCGGAGTTCTTCATGGTGGTTCGTCAAGCATTCTTTATCGTGCATTCCGAAGTGCAATTCTTTCTACCTTATCTTTTGAGGTGGTGTTATATCATTCTTGACAATTTTCATTCATGTTTCATGATTCACATGTTGTCAAGAACGAGGTATTTTAAATCCATCAATCTCTTCGTTGGAGTTATCTTGGTATAGATTTCACCTAAAGCCTTCCCTAAGGAATGTTTTATTGTGGTGCTTATCAATGATCCAAGTTTTCTCCTATCCTCTCAGCGAAAGCAGTTTTCATCTCTTCGTTGATTTCAGGCAAGCATTTGTTTTCAGTAGTGGCAGAATTTCACCTCAAATTTTGAGAAGTTTTCCATAAGACCACTACGAGCTTATTTGTTTCGTTGGTGGTTTTTCCAACAACTCCGCTCTAACCTTCTTGAAAGGGTGCTTTCCAAGCTCATTTGTGGTAGAAGTTGGCATTTTCTTCTCCATTCTGTTATTCCAATGATCTATCTTCTATTATTTCTTCTGGAGGCATTGTGATGTTGCTCTCTTTACTCATCTTCTCGAATTGAGGATCATGTTCTTCTCGTCGTTATCCATTTAACTGAAGTGTTGTGTCACCGCTTCAAATTCTTTTCATCTTATCAAGTTTTGCATCTCTTTTCTACCGGATTGCTGTCTGAAATCCTTCTTACCCATTGTGCCATTCTTTCAATAGTTCCAGAGGCAGTGTGTTATTGATTTCATCAAGTATCATCCCATCTTCTCAATTTCATGTTCTATTCCTTCCATGTTCAACCGGAGTGCTGCCCGAATTCT
Source organism: Triticum dicoccoides (assembly GCF_002162155.2). Taxonomy (NCBI): domain Eukaryota; kingdom Viridiplantae; phylum Streptophyta; class Magnoliopsida; order Poales; family Poaceae; genus Triticum; species Triticum dicoccoides. The sequence continues at coordinate 438,859,589 of NC_041387.1, forward strand.
TCCACTCTCATCTTGTTTTAACCGGAGTGGTTTCGAATTCTATCTTGTCCATTAAACTCTTGATTCATGTCTTTGCAACCTTCAAGTTCTAATGTTGCTTGTTCCTCTTGTCTAATAGAGTGTTTTCAATCTCGTTCATCTCCCTTGTATTCTCTCTTTTAGTTTTTTCATCCTCTCAAGGTTCTTTGGTTTCACTCTTTTGTCGAAGAAGCAACTTAGTTTTACCTCTTCTCTTCCTCTTCCGTTTCTCTCCGGTGCCATTCTAGATCTCGGGACGAGATCCTCTTGTAGTGGTGGAGTGTTGTAACGCCCCGAGACCGACGCTCCAGAAGACTTCCAGCTATTCCGAGCTTTGCCATGTGTTTCTTTTGTGCTTGCTCTTTTATTTTTGCATTGCATCATGTCATCATGCCATCATGCCATTTTATTTTTATAACTCTTCTAAATAAATTGTATGGATTTTTCGATCCATTTAAATTTAGGGATTTCACTTGTGATTTCTCTTTATAACATATTAAAGCCTCTCAATATTATTAGGGAGCTATATTAAAATATTCCATTATTTGAAATTGATCATAACACACTTGCAAATAATTCCCCATGCCATTGTTATCTCACTTCCTGACCTCAAACGTTGTCCAATAAATTATTTCGTCATTTTCTGGAGCTCCACCAAAAATCCGAACATTTTTGGACACTTCTAAAACCTTGTTCTAGTTCAAACCATTTGAATTAAATTCAAATAAGTTTGAATTTAAATCTTTCAATCATGGCCTTTCTATTTTTCTTGGAACGAGCATATTTTTGTGAGCCCGGGAAAATTATCCGCATGCCAAAGTCATTTCTCTAACCTTTTTCCTTTCCCTCTTTTCCTTCTTCCTATTATTTTCTGCTTTGGAAAATAAAAGAGAGAGGAAGAAGCCTTGTAGCCCAGCCGGCCTCTTAGGCCCGGCCAATCTAGCCGGCCCAGCCAGCCCACCTAACCCTCCTAACCCTAGCCCGACCGCTCTCTCCCCTCGTTCTCCCCCTGCGCCGCAGCGCACCCATCGCTCGAACCCCCCTCCTCTCGATCCCTTTTCCCCCATCGTCCTCCTCCTACGCTGCGGCACACAGAGAGGAGCAGAGCCCCGCGCCGTCCTCTCGATCTCTCCCTCTCGCTTCCACGAGCGCCGCCGCCCTCAACCCTCCTCGCCGTCGTCCATGGCCACGCCTGCGCCTCCTGCGCCCGACCCCCTCGCTCCACCACGCCGGCGACCCCTCCACCTGCCTTGCCGCCTTCCCCGATGCCATCTCATGCTCGCCCGCATCGCTCTAGGGAGAGGTGCTCCCCGCACCTTCGCCTCCCCTTCTCCTGCTCCTCCGTGATGCCCTGCTGCCGGCCAACTACGGCGCCCCCTGCCTCACAACTCCCTCGTGCCAGGGAGAGGAGCTCCCTCTTCCTCGCCGTCCTTTGGCTCATCATCGCTCCGAACCTGCTCCTTCCCCACGCCGGCCTCTCCTTCCTTGCGTCGCACCACTAGGCAGCCACCGTGCCAGGACCTCCTTGCCCACCTCCTTGTCTACCCGGCGCCATCACCTTGTCAGCTCCGTCGTCAGGGGAGGAGCCCCCTCGATCCGTCCCCTTCGGCCCCGACTCCGGAAAGTGCCGCCCCGTCTCCTCGCACCGGCCCCACCACCAAGTCACACCGCCAGAGATGGCCTTCGTCCCGACTCCAGCCGGATCCGCCCCCGCGCGACCCGGATCCGCCGCTGTCGCTCATCCATGGCGCCATGGCCTCTGCCTCTTTTGGCCGACCCGTTGCTGCGTGCACAACCTCTGCCGTGCCCTATGTGCGTGCTCTCCGCTGCCTAGCACTGTTGACGTCAAGACCGTGGCCGCAACAACATGGTTACGCCAAGTTCTGCTTCGAACGTGTACGACTACACCCGGTGATGTGACAAGTACCCCGACAATGTGTACATCTGCACCGCCAAGACCGGACCGACAAGTACCTCGTCGTCGTGTGTACCACTACCGTCGCCCCGAAGATGTTGGATTCGTCAAGTACCTCTCCGAGACGAATGTGAACGACTACTTCCCCTACGACCCGTGAACAACTACTTCCTCTACATCGTACCGAACCCGAACCGCTTCGAAAACGCACGCTTCAAAGGTATAATCCCGAGATAATGATCAACCGTGGACCGAATGAATGTGTGTTGTATGTGATGCTCGTGTTTGCACCGTGCTCGTTTGTCTTCGCACGTTCCTCATTTGCCATGCCGCCGTCCCGTGGGAACCCGGAATCCGGGATCACCCCACCATCTTGCATGACTCGCTCACGTCACACTTCCTGTTGCACCGGTACCTCCTCGAGTTATCGGATCATCGAAATGTTGTCGTGGCACCATTTTCGTTTCGCCGCCGTGGCACCGTTTTCCTTCCGCCATGGTGACAAATGCCTCGTTTTAACATGCTCATGTCAACTTTTTCATAAAAATTGCATAAACTTGCATATGCCATCCGCATCATGATAACAACATTTACAATGGTTTAAAATTGTGTTTGCATTAAACTACTAAATGACATGGGGACTTTCCGGAATTGTTGTTTGTTGTTCCGACCTCATTTAAACTTGCCTAAATAGTTAGTTTATTTATGCTTCACCTCTTGCAATGCTTAACAACATTTAATATTGTTTGGTAACCTAACTGAGAGAGAACTAAATAATTGATGTGGTGTTTCGTCAATATGCAACTCGTTGCATATTGAGCTCCACTTAATTTGTAGTATTGTTTGTTGCACCTTGCCATGCCATGCCTCTTTAAACCGGACATGCATGATACTTGTTTGTGCATCATGCCATGTTTATGTGATGGTTGTTTACCATGTTGTTTGCTTCTTTTCGGTTTGCTTCTCTCGTTAGCTTCGGTTTCGTTCCGGAGTTGTGAGGATTCGTTCGACTACGTCTGCTTGTCTTCTTCATGGACTCGTTCTTCTTCCTATCGGGATTTCAGGCAAGATGACCATTACCCTCGATATCACTTCTATCTTTGCTTGCTAGTTGCTTCGTTCTATCGCTATGTTGCGCTACCTATCACTTGTTTACCATGCCTCCCAAGTTGCCATGTCAGCCTCTAACCTTTTCATCCTACCTAGCAAACCATTGCTTGGCTATGTTACCGCTTTGCTCAGCCCCTCTTATAGCATTGTTAGTTGCAGGTGAAGTTGAAGATTGCTCCATGATGGACAGGATTATGATTGGGATATCACAATATCTTTTATATTATTAATGCATCTATATACTTGGTAAAGGGTGGAAGACTCGGCCTTATGCCTGGTGTTTTGTTCCACTCTTGCCGCCCTAGTTTCCGTCATACCGGTGTTATGTTCCCGGATTTTGCGTTCCTTACGCGGTTGGGTGATTTATGGGACCCCCTTGACAGTTCGCTTTGAATAAAACTCCTCTAGCAAGGCCCAACCTTGGTTTTACCATTTGCCTACCTAAGCCTTTTTCCCTTGGGTTCTGCAGACTCAAGGGTCATCTTTATTTTACCCCCCCCCCGGGCCAGTGCTCGTCGTGAGTGTTGGTCCAACCTGTCAACTGCCGGTGGCCACCCGGGGCAACTCTGGGCTGGCCTACCGGAAGTTTGGACAATCTGGTGTGCCCTGAGAATGAGATATGTGCAGCTCCTATCGGGATTTGTCGGCATAGCGGGAGGCTTTGCTGGTCTTGTTTTACCATTGTCGAAATGTCTTGTAAACCGGGATTCCGAGTCTGATCGGGTCTTCCTGGGAGAAGGTCTATTCCTTCGTTGATCGTGAGAGCTTATCATGGGCTAAGTTGGGACACCCCTGCAGGGTATAATCTTTCGAAAGCCGTGCCTGCGGTTATAGGCAGATGGGAATTTGTTAATGTCCGGTTGTAGATAACTTGACACCAGATACGAATTAAAATGCATCAACCGCGTGTGTAGCCGTGATGGTCTCTTTTCGGCGGAGTCCGAGAAGTGAACACGGTTTTGGGTTATGTTTGACGTAAGTAGGAGTTCAAGGTCACTTCTTGATCATTGCTAATTCACGACCATTCTGTTTGCTCTCTTCTCGCTCTTATTTGCGTATGTTAGCCTCCATATATGCTTAGTTGCTGCTGCAACTCCACCTCATTACCACTTCCTACCCATAAGCTTAAATAGTCTTGATCTCGCGGGTTTTGAGATTGATGAGTCCTCGTGACTCACCAGATACTATCACAACAGTTGCAGGTGCCGATGAAACCAGTGCAGGCGATGCAACCGAGCTCAGATGGGAGCTCAACGAAGATCTTAGTTGTTGCTATGTTTTGTTTCTTGTTGATCAGTAGTGGAGCCTAGTTGGGACGATCGGGGATCTAGCAGTTGGGTTATCTTCTTTTCTTTTGGGTTTCGTCCGTAGTCGGACTATGTGTGTACTCTGAATGATGTATGATTTATTATATGTTCATTGTGTGAAGTGGCGATTGTAAGCCAACTCTTTATCCCATTCTTATTCATTACATGGAATTGTGTGAAGATGACCCTTCTTGCAACAAAACCACAATGCGGTTATGCCTCTAAGTCATGCTTCGACACGTGGGAGATATAGCCGCATCGTGGGTGTTATAGTACGTACACGTTCGCGACCAGAATGACAACACTACGTACGCTTCGACCAGGTGGGTCCCGACTGTCAGGCACTTCCTTGCGTGCGAAGATGTAGCTGGTGGGTCCCAGCAGCCAGGGGGCGAATCGTTTTTTTTGCCCGGACGCACTTCCTTGCATGCGAAGATGTAGCTGGTGGGTCCCAGCAGTCGGGGGGCGAATCATTTTTTCCCGTAATATGGACGCACTTCCTTGTGTGCGAAGAAGTAGCTAGTAGGTCCTAGCAGTCAGGGGGGAAACGTTTTTTTCGTGAAATACGGTGGCCCATCCGGTGGGTCCCTGCTGTCAGGTGGAGGAATAATTATTTTGCGCGTAATAAGAAGGCACTTCCTTGCGGCTGCCGTGACCCAACTGTCATCCTCTCCACGTACAGTACTCTTCCGATGGAAGTCGGTCATTGACCACATTGACCACGCCGCGCCGAGACACGGCGGTGGACGACGGTGAGGCCTAGGAAGGGGACGACATAGAGCCGGGGAAGACGCAACATTGGATGCCCACGCGAAGAGGAGTACGAGGGTTCACTGGTTCGGCTGTGGTGTGAGGCTGCCGTCGCCGCAGAATAACAGGGGGTGTGGGTGAGTAGAGGGATGGCCTAGCCAGGAGTGGGAGTAGTAGGGGGATGAGGCCTCCGCGGCATCACAGCCGGCCATGGGAGGCAAGAGCACGCGACACGACCGGCGCTGGTTTGGGCGGCTGGAGCAAGAAGACCAGAGGTTGAAGAAGCACTACGGCCGTTGGATGAACATAGTACAGTAACAGGAGCTAGAATCGTTCATATTGACTAAGTTGACCAAGCCCTCCGTCCCCGTCAACTTGGTAGGCCCACAAGTCAGCCTTCCACTATGCTGGGTTCCAGCTGGCAGGGGGAGTATTCATTTTTTTGTGCGTAATAAGTAGGCACTTCCTTGCATGCGAAGATAGCTGGTGGGTCCGACCTGTCAGCGGGGGGCGCGTTTTTTCGCGAAATACAGAGGCCCTTCCGGTGGGTCCCAGATGTCAGGTGGAGGAATCATTATTTTGCATGTAATAAGGAGGCATTTCCTTGTGTGCGGCCATGGACCCAGCTGTTAGCCTCTCCACGCACAGTCTACCTCCGATGGTGTCGTTCGTTGACCACGTTGACCATGCCGCGCCGAGCGCATCCAAGGTGGTGGACAACGGCGAGGCCCCGGACAGCAACGAGCCGGAGATGGGAAGACGCGGGAGTAGAGTCGCAGACGGAGAGGTGTACGAGGGTTAGCTGGTTCTAGTGCGGTGTGGTTCGGTAGTCAGTGGAGAAGAACAAGAGGTGTGGAGGGGTAGAGGGATGGCCTGGCCAATGGTGGAGTAGCGCTTCATAGCGAAGCGTGCTAAGCAGAGCTGCTAGCAGTAGGAGGCGGGAGGTGGTCCCTGCGGCGCTGAAGGAAGAAGACGAGAGATTGAAGATGGATGCTGGTCGTTGGATGTAAATCCAGCGGCTAACATGTCAGAATCATTTGTTGACTAAATTGACAACGACTTGCGTTGGCTTCAACCTATTGGCCCACATTTCAGCCTCAAAAAATGTGGCACGTATTCAACCCATTTTTTCAGAATTTACAGTATTTTTTTGCGTGGTAGAATTTACAGTCAATTTGAACTATTTTTTTGAATTACAGTCCATTAGCTGGGCTGGGTGAACAAATAATGTAGCGTCCATGCGGCCCATTTATTTTATTTCCTAAGAAGTTACAGGCCATTTGCACTTTCTCGAAATACACGATTTTGCTGGGTTGATTCTAATTATAATGTTGGGTTGGGCCAGCAATGTTATCAAACAATAAAAAGGGGCTGAGCATTTTGTTATAAATATATTGAAATAATAAGTGATATTATTACATTCGTCCTTAAATCTTACCAAGCTTTTGTACACAATCACTAGGATTTTTGTGCCAAAACAATCCAGGATTTTATTGTTAAGAAATTATTTTTATAAGTTAATAAGATGTGGGATATTGTTTTCTTACATATGTAAGTATCTACTAAATATATGATGACAATAAAAATAATATATAATACCATATAAAATAATTTCAATATATATAATATAGTTAGAAGGGCAACATAAGTTGGACCTAGCGTTCCTATTCTTATATAGAAAAATAGAACAGACCTTTGCGTTTTCTTCAAAAAAATACATAAATTGGGCTGCCGATCAGGAAAAATAAAACCTCGGATGGGAGGTCCATAGGCTGGTCGATACATGACGGCCCTCAAGAAAATACAAACAGGCCTACGGAGCTCCCATCCGAGGTCGTGGGCTGCGCATGTTAAAAATGAAAGCCTAGACGGGGCAACCCAAAACCCAGCTGATACTTGCTTCCCCAGTGATAATAAATGATACCTGCCAGCTCCCCGGCTTTGTTGTGAATTTATCTCCTATAGTAACTACGTTGAAGCACCTAAAAAAATGTAACTATGTTGACAAACCCGTGGGCCCCAATGTCAGTATAGCATTAGGAGGAAGTATTTTTCGATGAGGCACTTGCTTGCGTACGGCCATAGACCTGGTGGGTCCCGACTGTCCGCCTCTCCACATACAGTCCTCTCCAGATTCCTCTCGTTTGTTTAGCATGTTCACAACGGTAGACAGGAGCGTCGCGGCGAGCAAACAAAGGCGCAGGAGGGGATCCGACCACCTGAGGAAGTGCCTTATTATTAACGAAACTACTGAACTAGCCTAGTGGCCAAGTTACACTACCCGACAGCTGTTCCGCCCGGGTTCGATTCCATCTGTGCAAGGAAAATATCTCCAAATTTTTTGCCTCTGCCTTTATTGACATGTGGGTCCCCATTGTCATCTACGCACACCACGTCCAACACTTGCCAAAACTTCGTCCCTCATTTTCTCTATGTTTCGCACACTCGACATTGTGTGGGCATTTTGACTGTGCATCATATGAAGATGTGCTATGCATGAATGTTGATCAACATGATGTTAACTGGCTGGTAGTTCCATTTTCGACCATGAATAAAACTGCCAACATGATGTTAACCCTGTTTGAAAAGGCCATGTTAATATAAATGCTCTGCCTCTGAAAGTTATAGTTTCTTATCTGAAACTGAACTTGCAGTTTCTTATCTGAAACTGAAACTTGCAGTTTCTTCTCTGAGAATCACATTGTCTGCACTTTTATACTCCTATGAAACTACATTTTTTAAGTGCTAAAAATAAATCTCTAGAATTCATAAAATACTTCATATGCTCAATATTGCAAATCTGAATTTCAAAAGACATTCATATCTGAAAGTACTCTCAAAATACACAACACAAAACACAATTCACAACCTGCAAATACAGACAACCCTAAGCTCCTCCTGACAATTCACAACCTGTCCAACTATTGGGCTGGGGGGGGGAGTCCCCTCCTATTCCTCGGCGGCAGACAGCCGCCCCGTGAGACGATGTGAATGGCGAGGGAGAGGGTGGCGGGGAAGCGTCGTCGGGCCAACTGCTTTTCTCCTCTTGCAGTTGGGTTCGGTCGACGAAGACTCCACCGACTCGCTCTGGCAGGACACCCTCACAAACGACACCCTATAGATGCTCGATCTTTCAATCTCTGGTGGATGCTCCATCTGGGATCGATACTCCCACCATCGCTCCCTCACGATCGGATTCGGTTACTCTGTTTGCTCCATGGCCCAGAGGAGCAACTCTATGTACTCCCGCGTGACTCCCTCCGGGAGTATCGCCGCCTTTTCGCTCTATTGCAGATATTTGGCCATGAATGTCGCCGTCGCCGCTAGTTGGTCCTTGTTGTCAAACCAAGACTGTATCTCCAACATCCTAGCTAGCTTCATAGGGTCGCCGTCTGTGATCCTCACGTATCGGTTGTACTCCTCCATCGATCTACTTCTCCCCAGCACCTACACCCGCCGGCGGTGGTTTTTGAATGGAAGAGGAGAGGAGCAGCGCTGGTTTTGGATTAGAACGGGAGAGGAGCGACGCTGGTTTTGAACTGGAACAAGAGAGGAGGGGCGGTGGTTTTGAAATGGAAGAGGAGAGGAGTGGCGCTGGATTTAGATTGTAATAGGAGAGGAGCGGCGGTGGTTTAAGAGGAGAAGAGCAGAAGAGCGGCGCTGGTCTTGGAAATATTTTTTTGTTGTTTTGCATATTTTGGGTCAAAGTTTGACCACGTACTATATTTGACAAGCAAAATGTAAATGCATGTCACCAAAAATTGTATCGTTTGGTTCGTATCTGAATGTACTTTCAAATTATATTATTTTTGCAACGTATAACATATATTTTATGTGCGAAAATCATGGTCAATTATGACCCAGAATAAAAGGGAGACTAGTTAATATGGGGTCACTTTCTTAATTGAAAGGTAAATTGATTTTGATTTTGATCCAGTCACAGCGCACGGGCCCTCTCGTCCAATCCTAAATCGCTGCGACACGCTCCTCTCTCTCTTCTCCATTGCAAAACCACCTCCTCTCCTCTCGATCATCTCCATTCCAAAACCACCATCTCGCCTCTCCCTCTTCTAATCTTCTCCATTGCAAAACCACCTCCTCTTGTCTCCATCTTCTCCATTCCAAAATCAGCGTCTCGCCTCTCCTCTTCTCTATTGCAAGACCACCGTATCTCCTCCCATCTTCCAAAGCTAGCACCGGACCACTCAGAAGGACATTTATGGAGAGGATGCAGCAACAAATTAGGTAGATCACCGGCGGTGACCAGGTAAAGTTAGCCAGGTTGAAGGAGATCCTTACTTGGTTTGACAATGAGTGCGAGATTTTGAGGACGGTGCAGGCCATGTGGCAATGTATGCGAAAGAGCGAGACGACGGCGATGAGGGCGGCGATGTACATGTACTCCTCGGCGGCAGTCACGCCGCGGTCCTCCGAGTTCATCGAGTATCTCCTCTGGGTGATGGAGCAGACAGATTCGCCCAAGGTGACAGTCAGGCGGAGGTGGTGGGCGTACAGGTCGAAGGTCGAGCACCCAGAGGATAACGAATCGATCGAGTATGGTGTGCCGTTCGTGAGGGTGCAGAGCCAGCCGGAGCCACAGGAGTATTTGTTCTCCCACCACAAGAGGAGGCCGGATGGCGCGACATCGCTTCCCCGCCATTCTCCACGGTTCCCTCGACGCTCTCCTCGTTTCAACAGCGGCGGTAGGATTTAAGGTAAGCTTCGCACTAACCTAATCTTCCACCTGCTCATGCTTACAATCAGTGTGACTGCTAATGAAAATCATGCTTACAATCAGTCTCCGAGTACTATGCCAATCACCCTAAAATAGCTCTGGACCTTTGGGTCAAAGTTGTGACACAGTGTACAAATAAATAAAAATAGATTGGTGCTTCTTTCAGAAAAGAGTACTCCCTAGAAAACTGCCAATATAATCTACTAGTATTTGGTTAGAGGATTTGCTCCCAAGAAAGATCCGTCCACAGAGAGTGCCACACATCCCACTAGTGGTGGTGGATGCCAATGCATGCATGCAGCATGGTTGGTATCGGTAATTTTTACTTGGCACACCTTGCACTCTGCATATATGCCGGTTCCATACGTACATTTGTGCAGTTCCACCAAAATGCAGCTGAATAACCCTGTTTGCAGAGATAATGAAAAAGCGTGATTACAATATAGTGGCACTAGTTGATGAAACACACAAAAAAAATAGAAGAAAATATTGCAATAGTATCATAGTATGCCATGCTGTGAGGGCGAGATGGGCCCTGCGACGCCTCATACGGTATGCCTCATACTGGAACTCGTCCCAAGTCTCCCAGATACACCTTCTGCCAATGATGAACATCAGTGTACATCGGTAGTACAATGAGGCGCCTTGAGACATTCAAATCTCTATTTTTGTGCAGATCAACTAAAATTAAGCACCCCAGTTTGCAGAAACACTTAAACATTAACAATGGGACTAGTTGATGAAACATACATTAACAAAGAGAAGCACTTTCTTTATCTACATTGGAAATGAAATGATAGAGAGGACACTCGCTCTATTTTAACTATATTATTACTTCATTTTATCAATGACACTAGGGTCGAGCAGGTGACAAACGAGGTGTACCGTGCGTTGCAAGGATGGAGGCCGGGGGTGCTTAGACTGGGATGCTGAAGCTGGCTCTTTCAGTCACCAACATGGATGATTCAATTCATGGGACCTTTTGGTGCAGTTCACCTAAAATGAAGTAATGTCCTGTGAGCTAGCAGCTTCTTCTTCAATTTTTTTTAAGAAAAGGGCTCCAGCCCCGGTTCCATTTCCATCAGAAAATGAAACCCACAGAGCTTCTTCTTCATTAGTTGCAATAAAATTGAGCAACATCAAGGTTGGTTGTGAAGCTCCTGGAATGTTCAACTATAATTTGGATATCATTTGTGCAGTTCAACTAAGATCGAGCGTGAAATGTATATCTCTGTTTGCACAAAAAAGGTGGAAAGGAGGGTGACTAACAAGTGATGAAACATGCATCAAATGAGAAAAATCATGTTCCTTATCTGAATGGCAATCCTACAAGGACAGTAGCAATTTCTAAAGCAGTGGCATTGCTATATATATTAGTGTGGGCATTAGGATTAACTATGACAACCGTTAAATACGACATTACTTTGGGCACGGGAGAGTAGGCGGACCAGGACAGTTGCATTTCTAACAAAAAGAACCAACTTATCTTAATGGGAAATTTAGCAGGACATGTAAAAAAGTGCCATTGGTTCATATTACTGGAGGCATTACATTGAAAACAACATTGGTTTAATGTGTCCTTACTTTTAACAGTGCGACTGCTACATTTTACCAGTGGCATTACATAAGAGTGGCTCGGGGCAACAAACATCAGAACAGGATATCTGGGTTGGTCCCATTTTTGTTCGGTATAGCCACCTTATACTGTGTGAGGCTAGCAAATCTAGTGCTGGACTTACTCTGTTGACTTGTCCCCCAGTCCACACTTTCTTTCCTTTTTCAACCAATAGATCAGGTTTATATTGAGTTTGTACTGTGTTTCCCTTTATTTCCCTATTAGACCTAGAGACCAGTTGGATATCCAGTCTCTCCTACTTTTCGCCCCCATTATTTTCTCTTTCGACCAAGTCCTAGATAAAGGTAACAAATCCTCCCCCACCCCACCCCTTTCTTCCTTGTTTGAACCAAGTAGTACTAGATTCGAGTGCATGAACTAGTTTTACCTCTTAAACGTAAAAAAATTAGGTGGTTTTCGAATAGCCGATCGATCCTATCTATGAGGGGGCATGAGAAATAGTAAAAGATACAAATGCAGCAACGTCAGGAGCTCGGGAAGTAGAGAAAGGCCGGTTTCGAATGAAGTTATACCTAATGGTCGCCGGGATGTCACTAGGTAGGCGGCGGGAGGCCGGATCTGCCCACACTACGGCAGCAAGGAAGAAGGGGTCGGAGGCCCTCCCTCGCCAGCGGTGCTTGGGAGAGAACGACAAGGCAGGCTGATCGGGACGCGCCAGCAGTGGGTAAGAGCTGTCGCCGAGGACGACCACATGAACGTTGCACCTTCGCACCTTCCCCGACAGAGAGGATCCGGCTGGATCTATGACCAGCGGTGAGCAGAGAGAGAGTGTGTGTGTGTGGCCACCGCTATCGTGTTTAGATCTGAAGAGGACGAGACAGTGTGAAGAGAGCAACACTAGCAAGCAAGCGCGGAGGCTCCTGCCTATATAGTGGAGTAGTACTAGTTTTCTTTTGTCTATCGGAGCCGGCTTGACCTCGTCAATGACTGTTGAGAAGTCTTCATGCACGTGGCCTGGAGGCGCAGTTGTCGTCATTTTGATCTGAAGCGCCGGATTATAACATATAACACGAAAAAATGCCACATGACAAGAAATCATAACCTCACTACCCAAAGGAGACAACATGAATCCCGACGGACAAACTAGATGAGGAACAAAGCTCAAATTAAAGATAAACTCGTAGAAAAGGGGTTCGTCGATAGATGTCCTAATTAACATAGCTGGCTTGACCTAGATGGCAGCCGAGTAGTCTTCGTGCATGTGCCCCCAATGACTAGCCCAACTCAGTTGTCGCTGTTTAACCCTCGCAGTGATCCGAAGCACATGACACCTAATTTTGCAAGATGACAAGAAACCTTTTTTTAGATTTCTCACCACAACTACAACCATGTACAACACAACCTGCACGATATGTAGACGATAGCCAATCCAGGCGTGTCTGCTGGAGTCTGGTCACATGCATGGACGAACTGATCTTCCGTGTCTTGCAGGGATCGTCCAGGCACCAACGTAGTACAACACTTCTCTAGTACTATCGCTCGTCTCCCTCTTCTATTAAGTCACCCTACTTGCGGGGCCGGGGAGTGTGCCTATGGTGGGTTCTCAATTGCGGTCCCAAATGTGTGTGCAAACGCAATATGACGCGCGTTCCATTCGGAGAGCAGCGTGCCAGACCGACCGATCATCTGGGGTGCGACGCAAACGCGACGGGCGTGATGTATACTCCGTACATGTGTACCACCATTTTCTAGAGGCTTTGCTCCATGGCGCAATCCATGGATACAAAATTAGTATACTATAGTATTTAAAAGTCGAGGGAGGGGCTTTTCCTGCGTGGTAGGCGGGGCAGTTCCACCTAGTCAGTTTGACAGAGACGCGAGAAGATGAGGGAGTAGGCTGCTGCAAACGTAGGGCTGTGTGATTTGACAGCGAGTTACTGCTGGACAGGTGAGGCCCCGTGATTTGACTTGCCATTATCATTTTAACTGCGGCGCTACGACCGGCGTGAGTCTCCCGATTCCTGACCACCTCCATACAGGTGCCTCTCCCAATGCTCCACCATGTAGTAGAGGCTGTCTCTTGCATGAGAGCCCACTTCTTCACTTTTTCCTTGCCTCTCTTTCCTCCACATATGCAAAAATGCCATGTAAAGTGCACTATTGTACTTACTTGCTCCTACAGGTGCTAAGCTTGCCACATAGGCATAAAGTCTGATGTGGCAAGTTAATCAAGAAGAGAGAGACTAGTTTGGTGACCCAAGGAAGAAACGGTGCTAAGCGTGTGTACCTAGGTGAAAAGACAATTTTGAGTCTATAGCTAATTAAATGAAGCAAACTTAGCAACAAAAAACTAATAAGCACACCATTTCATTGGAAGAGGTCACTCCTTGGAAAATACAATAAATACTACTCCCTGTGTCCCATAATATAAGAACGTTTTTGGCACTACACTAGTGTAAAAAACATTCTTATATTATGGGACGGAGGGAGTACGAAGAAAGAGATAGAGAGAAGTAAAAAAACACACTTATAGCCAACCTTATAGCTAACCTTGTTGTAGTATGAGTGACTAAGTGATGACTATGTATGACATGCCAACATCAGATAGCCTAACGCACGGTGTTAAATCTCCAAGGGCGCGACCGCGTGAGCGACGCGACGATCGTGGTAGGCGCGACCATGATACGGGCTGCTGGCAGCCCTTGGATCTGAAATCAAACGGTCGCATGCTAAGTTGCTGAAAATTTGCAGAATAACACTCCAGGATAGGATATTCACCCATAGGTCTAGAATCACGCCATGCAACCATTCGATCTCAGATCCAAGGGCTCTCGGAAGCCCGTATCATGGGAGAATGGAAAGCCACTACCCTGCCGTTCGCACGCTGGCAATTCGCTCCTACTCGTACCCGCACGTCCTTTAATACTACGGTGGTTCGCTCCTAGTCGTCCCGTCCTTTCACATTACGACAGTTCCACTAATCCTAACCCTCCTCCCAAATCCATGGCATCCCAAATCTCCATGATCGGCGATGACTACAAGGTTAGAACCATCACCGGCGATGAGTTTGACGTCATCTACACCCGTTCTTCCGCGACGGTGAAAAGATGCCTTTCTCGCTTTAGACGCATGTTCGAAAACTCAGATGATGAGTGGGTCGCTAGGCTAGATGTTGAGTACACCACAGTCCTGGGACGAGAGAAGGATCTAAAGGATGAAGAGAGGAATAAGCCCGCCGTGATCCAGGTTTGCGTGCATGACTTATGCTTGGTCTACCACATATGCCATGCCGACGTTGAATGCCTGGATTTTAAGAACTTCCTCGAGAGCAGCCTAGTCAAATTCGTTATTGTAGACTTTACGAACGACAAAGAAGTCCTGGGTTGGATAGGCCTCGTTGTAGGCAACCCCTTCGACCTCCAGAGTAATGGGCTGGTGTCCTCTCGTCAGCCTTCAATGCTGACCCTGGCAGGAGCCATGGTTCATCCTTCGTGTGGTAAACTGGAGAAACCTCCATACACGTTTCATCATTATGCATGGCAGCGGAATGTACTAGATATAGACCACATCCACTACGCTGCAATGGATGGCTACCTTTGTTTCAATATCTACAAGGGTTGGATGAAGAGCAAGAGCCAAGTATGCAGTCCAAGCAAAGAAGTATTGGCCAAGAGGAAGAGGGACAAGGACGAAGTTGAGGACGTGGACGAGGACTCTGAGTAAGGTGGCAGTGTCGTTGCTCATGGTGGTTCTAATGCAGTGTCTACCGGAATAGTTGCAAAGTTTAATTTCAGGTGTGCTTAATTTAATTTGAGGGGTGTGTTGTGCTGAGCCCCCCAGCAGAACTATGTTATGTTTCTTCTCGTTACTTTAACTCTTCAGTATGTACATACTAGTATTTCTTACATTTCATCTTTTAGTTGGTACAGTACTACCACTCGTTTCTTCACATTATATACGTACAATATATATGGCCAACATCATATAGCCAACAGTTTAGTTGTCAAAGAATTTCAGGGTGCTTAGTTTTGTCAAAGAATTCTAGGATGCTTTGTTTTATTTGAGGGGTGGGTTGTGCTGGACACCATTATTGTGACTAGCCTTTTTAATATTACCTCCGTCCGGGTTTATTGGTCCCCATTGTATTTCGTGCCAAATTTTGACCATAAATTAAACTAACAAAATGTTCACGCATGTCACCAAACATTATATTTTTGAAAACTATGTTCAAATACGAATCCAATGAGATAATTTTTCTTGACATGCATTAACATTTTGTTAGTTAAATCTTTAGTCCAAATTTGGCACAAACTACAAAGGGGACCTATAAACCAGGACGGAGGTAGTAGTACTATATGCGTAATTTGGCGACGAGCGCTCTCTATATGTACCACCTTTTTTTTAAATTTCAAGTTTTGCTCCATGGCGCAATCCATCGATACTACTACTGTACAAAAGTATACATTTTTTAAAAGGCTAGAGGGCGGGGCAGTCTAGCTTGGTTGGTTTCACGAGAGGCGAGGGCCTTTGTGATTTGACGGCTCATTACTGCTGGAAGGCGGGGCCTTGTGATTTGACTGCTCGTATAAATGCGCCGACGGCCTGAGGAGGAGCAAAGAACCATGCGGTATACTCAAGTTTTCCACTGGAGTAGTACTACAATGGAGGAGCACGAAACATGGCAGCCCAGTGCCATATGGCGATAAAAATGATCTAATTTGCTAGTCATCTCATTGTTAGCATTGTTCTATTCATTCCCTAAAAAAACATTGTTCTATTCATGCCTCGCAGAGAACATGACACGTGCGGTGAAACACCCGAAGCAAAAGATGAAACATAGGAGCAAAAGCAGAAGGACGATTATCACCCCAAATGATCTAATTCGCCGCGGAGTCATAACAGCTTCTTCATCGCCTCCACGACCTCCATCTCCTTGCGCTCTCCTCCGCCATCTTCTTCATTCTGTCCATGACGCGAGATTTCTCGACGCAAGCCTTCATCATCTGTTCCACGGCCGCATTACGTACCTTGACAGCAGCCGGGTGCTCGATGCGGAGCTTCGCCAACTCCTCTTTCTGTTCCATGATGAGGGCCTGCAGCATCTTCATCGAGGAACTACTATTCTCATGCAGCTTCTTCCAGCCGGCGTTCTTCTCCTTCAACAGGTCGAGCTCGTGGCAGAGCTTCGCCTTGTCCTCCTGAAGTTGTAGGATTTTGCTGGTTGCCTTCTTCTCCGAGGCAATGCTCTTCTTCAGCAGCATCACCAAGCCGGCGGTCAACTCCCCATGCTTATTGAGCTCAGCGGGCATGTCGTCGAGGCTCTCCTTCAGCAGCTCCACCAAGCCTTGGATGAACTCCTTCTTCTTATTGAGGTGCTAATTGAGCTGATCGGGCATGCCATCAAGGGATAACGACTCTAGCGCCGCCGGCTCGGCATGTTCGCCTCCGCAGCTAGGGCGCTCCTGGGAGCCACGTCGCCTGCCCGTGAGAGATCTTTCGAGGTCTCTGCGTGGCGGCGAGCCCTCTTTTTTTCCGCAGCCTTGGTTGCCACTCCCTTGTTACGAGTAGTTCTTGACCTAGAGCTCTGCTCACCGGCCATGGCAAGGACGGGCGAAGAAGAAGCACTTATGAGGAGGAAAGGTAGAGTAATTTTCGGTTAGGTAGTTCCCCTTTTTATAACCTAAGTACTAGCACTAGTACTAATACCTGCATAGTGGGAACATGTTCAGGTTTGGTACGTACTAGTAGGTGTGAGTAGGCTTTCGAATGGGATGGGAACAAGGTAAAGATTAAATGATGGTTTTGGTTTTGAGGCCCGAAACAGCGCCCGATGAGTTTAGTGGAACATAAATTTCAAGTAGACTACACTGCTCAAATGCGTAAATATTATGTTACTATAAAAAATTGGCACAAAATATGAAGGAGACCAATGGAAGTACTACTAGCAACCGATGATTTAACTACTCGCATGCGCGCAGTGGAGTAGTAATGTCTTTCTTCCGCCCTCAAGTCCACTCAATTTGTATGCGCTGTATTAATTGACCATCAATGAAGTGAACGACTTTACACGCATCAAATTATCACATGGGGTGGATCTTGGTACGAAATTGCGTCCTCCCGTGTACCCGCGTGTGTGTGCGAGGGAATGAGTGCGTGCGTGACGTGCGTGCACATATTCGCTTCGTGCATGTACCAACAATATGGCTCAGGGAGGACGAGTACATTCTTCTGGAACCAGCAGCACGTCACTGTGATCAGTCCACACAAGGAGGTCGTGACAATGCCTCCACATGTGCCACGTGGCTTCATGAATGTAGCATGCCATTGGAATTCTAATTTACGTGTTTTGCACATACTCGAAGTACTAGTAAGGTACACGTGCATTGCACGCATCAGATTTTGCAACCAAATTATGAATAAATACCATGCTATATCATGTAAGCTATGAGTCATATATGCCTGATGTAGACCTTCGTTTAATTCTTGTAGTTCATCTCATTCAAAATCAATTAGTTTTTATAAAAAAGCTAGGGCCTCTTGGATTCGTAGGATTTCCAAAAGGTGGGTATAGGAAAAACATGGGATTATAGTGGAATGTCGTCTTGAATCCTACAGGATTGTAGAGTGTTTGATTGTGCATAGAAAAAACACAGAATTATTTCAAAGAGGTTTGACTGGATGGGATGTTTCCTATGAAATCTAGTGCAAATGAATCATATGAAAAAATTCCTATGGTTTACAATCCTATGAATCAAACAACCAAGATAGGAAAAATTCCTAAGGATTAGAATCCTCCAAAATTCCTTTGAGAATCCTTTGAATCAAAGAAGCCCTTAATCTATTTTATGATTCATGGAATTGTGCGTTGTAAAGCATGAAGTAAAAAAAATAATGGCAATTCAACTAGAAAAAAAGTTTGGGCAGTTATGATACAGAAGATTCTAGAACAAAAGAGAACCACTATTGTTTTGAGGTTTGTGCATTATGCTTAAGTTCAACCATGGAGTCTGCTAGATTGTACATGTGGCAAAATCCGGTGGGGGGCTAGAAGATGGTGCGAGGGGTCGAGTGGAGGGAGACTATGAAGGAATGCACAAGTGCGAGACCGATATTTAGAGAGAGGGGGTGAGAACGTGCGCTGTTGCGCGCAGTGGCGGAGCCATGAAAAATAAATGAGCTAGGGGGCCAAGCATTGCTAATCCTTTACGAGGAGGGTCAATTCATGAATTTAAACCATTTTTAGCAGCAATTGTGTAATGATCACATTCATATTAGCCTCGATATATAGTGATGTTAGGGGGGGGGGGTAGGGCCCTTACTGCCCCCTATCTTCGCCATTGTGCGTGCGTCTGAGAGATGAGCGGGGGACGTTGGATATATAATTAATGTGGGTGTATTAGCTATATATGTTAATCCTATATAGAGAGGTATAGATTGATCGATGTGGACGTGGGAAAGAGGGTGAGACCTCACTGAATGTATCGATTGATCGGTTTGTGTGAAAAACTATGAAAGACCTAGCTATATATACACATACATAGAGGAACATTGATCATTGTGCATGCGCGGGTGAGAGATAAAGAATGCTCGATATGATGGAGAGGGGGATGTGTGTGGGTGTGTGCCTTCATGGGAGACTGACCTGAAGAAAAAGATTGCATGTGTGCGATGGATAATGCCGACTGGTAGTGTGTGTGCATGCATGCACGAGAGAAAGTTAGTAGTACAATTATAAAGAGAAGACGACTGTGTGGGTGTAAAAGAATAGGTGAGGTCATAATCAATGTAAAGTTGAATTCAAATATTTGAATAAGAGATCCTGATGTTTGAAACCCATGCATGCATGAATATAACAGAGATCTGCGCGGTGTGGTTTGGAAACGAGCATGTTGTAATGTATACACATTGAACAAGGTCAGACTGATTTGAATTTGAGATACCGATGGCAAACATCATTTGCCCATGTCGCATCCATGCATGGACACACTGTTCTAATTGGAGATGATGGGTGGCTTTCGCGGCACATATCTATATCTATACCCCTGTATATATTATATTTTATATTTTTTTATATTGTGTGCGAGTAACTTTAACTTTGAAAGATGGTCGTTGGATGAGGCGAATCCGATGGTCCAAAGATGGCAAATTTGGTCACTACTGGCCGTTGGATATCATCTAGATTCCACCAGATTTCGCCACATGTATAATCTAGAAGACTCCATGGTTGAACTTAAGCATAATGCACAAACATCAAAACACAAGCACCTCTTCTTTGTTCTAGAATCTTCCGTATTAGAATTGCCCAAATGTTTTTCTACATGATTTGCCATTATTTGCTTTTACTTTATGTCTTACAACGCACAATTCCATGAATCTTAAAATAGATTAGCTTTCTTATAAAAACTAGATGATTTTGAATGAAATGAACTATAATAATTAAACGAACATCTACATCATGCATATATGACTCAAAGCTTACATGCTATAATGTGGTATTTATTCATAATTTGGTTGCCAAATCTCATGCGTGCAATGCATGTGTACCTTACTCTAGTCTAAATGGTGTTTGTGTGTGTGTTATGCGTGTTGAGGTGCAAATTGTCTTTTTTTTTGGGTACACGTTAAGCTTGTTCTCCCGAAATTTCAAGCCGCGCCTTGTTATGCCAAAAATTCAAGCTACCTTCTCTGTCTATCATGCTGCGAAACTCCCGCCTCTTCAACCCACGCCTTGTTAGCCCGAAATATTTAAGATATATCTTTGTCTCGTTGTGCTCCGACAACTCCCTCCATCTCAACTCGCTCCTTGCTATTCTGAAATTACAACGTGCGCGAAAACTCCCACCTCCTGTGAAATCCCGACACGTGAAATGCCCGTGGTACCCCTGAACCGAAAGAACCACCTCAAATCGGTGGGGGTACTTTCGTAACTTACCCCACATTTCGGACAAGCGCGTCCCTAAGCCATGGTTCCCCACTGCCATATCCCAACCGCCCACCCATTCGTACACCGAGGCTGCGAAAACCCGCGACAAAGCCCCACACCCTGATCCGTCCGCCACCCAGCCGGAGCCTCTTCCCCGACGACATCGTCCACAGCAACACCTCGACGTCCCTCATCCACCGTACCGGATGAGGATCCTTCATCGATCTCGTCGTCCCACCGGTTTAGCCATCCCGTCCTTCACCTCCAAGGAGCTGCCCCGATGTTCCCCTCGTCTTTCGCACCACCTCCATTCCCACACCGCCGTCTTCACCTGCACCACCGGAAGAGCATGATCATCACCGTTTCCTCGGATGAAGCTGCGGCCTAATCGGCGCCACCAAAGAGGTTGTACACTAATTGCCGCATTTTCTTCTTGATTCGATCTCATGGTGCTGCTGGCACCCGATCTCGAGCCGACACGGCACGGCTCCATCCATGGCGTAGTCGCCGGCCACTTCCTCCATGATGTCGCTCCCTCAGCGGCGACATCCACATCAGTAGGAGCTACTGCTGCTTTAGCTCTCACTCACACTGCTGCTCTGCTCTTGCTCTTGGTCCCCTGCCTGGTCTGCTCTTGCTATTGCTCCTGCTCGCGCTACTGCTCTTGCTCTTGCTCTTGCTTGCGATGCTGCTCCGATTTAGCTACACTTCAGTCGACTGAATCGACTTTTGGGTCAGTCGATTTTTAGAGGGTGGGGGGGCTTGCCAGGGTGAAGGAAGAACCAGCCGCAGCGGGGAGGGGGCTCGTTGGAGAGGTACCCCACTATCTATGTTAGGGTTTAGGGTGGGGGCGGTGGTCGCCGGCGTTGGCGGGGAGGTGGCGTGGGGATCATCGGAGAAAAAGCTCTGCACGGGGGGCCTAGAGGGATGGCCGGGGCGGCGGCAGACCGGCGGTAGGGAGTGTTTTCGGGGCGGGCGGGGCGGCGCACCACCGGTGGCGGGCGGTGGGGGGAGGCTGCTGTTTGGCTGGTGGTGGCTGGTGGCTCAGTGGGGTGGAGGTTGAAGATGAACTGCAAGCCCTTGATTTCGTATCCAACGGCTGCAAAATCGACTGATTAGAGATGAAAAAGTCAGTCGACCGACGTGTAGCCTCACCTTGCTAGTGCGTTCAGTTTCGACAACAAAATTCAGTTTTGATCACAAAATTCAGTTTCGACAGTTAAGTTCAGTTTCGACAGTTAAATTCAGTTTCGACAGTTAAGTTCAGATATGAGCGGCTGATGTATTTTACATCTAGCACTTTGTGGTTATGTATTTTACGTCATGTATATGAGATTCTATTAGAATTCCACTCAGGTTAACGTTGTCTCTCTTGTCCTGCTTCAGCCTCGGCGTCGTACAACTCACCAGCGCTGCTCCAACGACGAAACCCTCCGTCACAGCGGAGCAGTACCTCCGGCTCCATCTCCAGACGCCTAAGATCTTCTTTCCCTCCTCCGACAACCAAGTCAGCTGGAGCATCCTCACCGGCCAACCCAATCACGCTGAGATCGACATGGCTTCGCCAAAGAGGTTTTACACTTGTTGCATCTCTTTTTTACTCTACATGTTATATATATTGTCCACTAAGCACTTGTAGTAACGAGAAATACGATTATTTTATCCTACTATATGACAAGCAGTGAGGTACCAGGCAACTTAGGTATCCGTGATGGACTCTCTTGAACGCCATCATTATTTATCTCTATGTGTTTGAGCTGTGCATTTGTCGATGGGCCTTGGAGTTGAGCTAGTATGGTAGTGGCCTGGGTCCAAAGTAATAGAAGTAGCACAAAAACAATTTTTTAGTGTAGGATTTTCCTTGCTCAAGCCTGCCTACTAGAATCGCCAATTCTTGAAAGGAAAAGTGAATGAAAAACATAGGAATTGGAAAGTTTCCTATGGTACTACTTTTCATGAATTTGGTGCAAAGGAATGGAGCAAAGGAAAACTGTAGGATTTGTTCCTTTAGTGTGTCCTTGAAAGAAAAACCGTAGGAATTCTAATTTCCACTTGTCCTCCTTTTCATATTCCTATTCATCATGCACAAGACTAAGAGATAGTAGCATAATAGCATTATAACCGTACATTTTCTTGTGGTTTGACTTAATCTCACCATGCTTCTTTGCATCTTGTGATCTTCCAATTATTGTGAATCAAACACACAGATTGGCAGAAATCCTATGTTTTTAAATTTTTTTTGCACGTGCATTCCTATCCTATTCCTATCTATTACCTACCCCTGCATTGTTAGAATCCTCAAATTCAAACAAGCCCTTACTCAATTACTTCTTTTACAGATATGTGTCAAAGAAAACCTTGTGTGGTTTGTCCTGCTCCTGCGGCACTGTGTTCCACCCCAGCTCAGCTGCTCCAATGATGGAAGGGTTCACCACAATAGGGATCCGCTCTCCAGACTGCCTTTCGCCGCCTCAGATCTTCTTCCCCGCCGCTGGCAGCCACGACAACTGCATTACCAGCTGAGCAGATGACCTTAAGGACTACACTGGTCCGCAAGAGAGGTCGCACTCTTCCGTGTCTGCTTACGTTATGCGTTGCTTAATATGATGACATGCTACATGAAAGGATCAATATGGTTGACTAGAGGGGGGGGGTGAATAGGCAACTAACAATTTTTAAGCTTTTCTTTACCAAATTAAACTTTGCAACAAAATAGGTTGTCTAGATGTGCAACTAGGTGAGCAACCTATATGATGCAATAACAACTAGCACACAAGCAAGCAAGGATGTAACAACAAGTAGGCTTGCAAAAGTAAAGGCACGAAATAACCAAGAGTGGAGCCGGTGGAGACGAGGATGTGTTACCGGAGTTCCTTCCTTTTAAGGGGAAGTACGTCTCCGCTAGAGCGGTGTGGAGGCACAATGCTCCCCAAGAAGCCACTAGGGCCACCGTATTCTCCTCACGCCCTCACACAATGCGAGATGCCGTGATTCCACTATTGGTGCCCTTGAAGGCGGCGACCGAACCTTTACACGCAAGGTTGGGGCAATCTCCACAACAATCGGAGGCTCCCAACAACAACAACAACACCACGAAGCTTCACCACAATGGAGTATGGCTTCGAGGTGACCTCAAACGTCTAGGGTGCTCAACACCCAAGAGTAACAAGATCCGCAAGGGATAAGTGGGGGGAATCAAATTTCTCTTGGTGGAAGTGTAGATCTGGGCCCTCTCAACCAATCCCGAGCAAATCAACAAGTTTGATTGGCTAGGGTGAGAGATCGGGCGAAAATGGAGCTTTGAGCAACAATGGAGCTTTTGGGGAAAGAGGTAGGTCAACTTTGGGGAAGAAGACCCCTTTATATAGTGGGAAGAACAATCCAACCGTTATCCCACTTACCAGCCCCGCACAGAGCAGTACTACCGCTGGGGAAGGGCGGTACTACCGCTCCACCCAGCGCTACTGCCGCGCTGCCTGCGGCCCTGACTCCAGGGCGGTACTACCACCGGGGAAGAGCGGTACTACCGCTCAGGGCGGTACTACCGCTTAGGCCCAGCGGTACTGCCGCGCTGCCCAGGGCCCTGTCGCCAGGGCGGTACTACCGCTAGGGAAGGGCGATACTACCACTTAGAGCAGTACTACCGCCCCTACTACCTCCCTTAGTGCCGCAAAACCCGACACGAAAAATTCGTTCGAGAATCGAGGCGGAAGTAGCCCAGACGCACAGCGGTACTACAGCCAAAACACCCAAGTGGTACTACCGCTCTGAGAGCGGTACTACCGCTTGGTGCGGTACTACCGCTCTGAGAGCGGTACTACCGCTGTGGAGTTTTCGGCGGTACTACCGATGTGGACGCGGTACTACCGCTAGGGCAAAGCAGAGCATAGTAAGGGGGAAAACAGCAGCTCTAGAGATGCGGAAGGAAAGACGACGGGTGTGATAAAGATGTGTACGTGTGATTCCACCCAAGTCTTACCAAAATGGATCCCCTCTTGATAGTACGGTGACTCCTACGAAACTAGCCCACCAACAACGAAACGTAGGAGCTACACCGTCTTGAATTACAACACCGAGGGGAGGAAATCGTCTCGTGCCAATGGATGAATCTCTGAAAGAACTAACGCACACGATTAGTCCGCACAAGCATTGTCATCAATCACCAAAACATATTGGGAATAAATATGCCCTTACAATCTCCCCCTTTTTGGTGGATTGTTGACAATACGGGATTTGCACAATATGAAAGATATAGGATAAGCGCAAAAGTACAACTGTCCTAAAATGTAGAAGGGCTCCCCCTGGATGTGTGCTACTTAGAAAAGTGCTTTGGACTGCACGACACAGAAGCCAGAAACCATGCTCCCCCTACATTTTAGAGACCAACTACCTAAGCATGATATGAGAGCAACATATATATAACAAGATAAGCATGGAACTCATAAGTTAGATAGACATAGATAAAGATACGAAGAGATAAGGTAGCATATGTCTCACACCATATCACTCGAGCTTAGGTCTTATTGATAGAGCTTAGGTCTTACTGACAGAACAAGAACTTAGGTCTCACAAACACAAACCAAATAAGATGACAAGCGAAAGCACAAACACAAACGACGAAAGACACAAGACGCAAATCCCTAAACTCTCCCCCCCTTTGGCAGCGAGACACCAAAAAGGAGAGGGAGTGATGCTACGGCTCCAGGTGAAGGTAAACGAGGGACACACGCATCAGAGCCCAGCGGAATCATCGGCACCACCGTCGTCAGTCTGGAAGTGCTCGGCCTCAGAATCGGTCCACGGACAGTGCTGCTGAATCCACTCCTCCTCAGTAAGCTGGTCCTCAGATCCACTCTTGACTGTAGCACCCAACTGACGCATGAGCTCCTTGTGACGACCTCGAGCCTTCTTCTCAGCCACATGAGTCATGTACTAACCGTGAGCCTCCATGCAGAACAGCTTCTTCATCTTAGACTTGAGCTTCTTAGCCCAAGAGGGCTCTGCCTCAGAAGGCAAGTAGTCATCATCTTCATCCTCAGCCTCAGCCCCAAACTCCTCCTCAGTCTCCATGGCAGCAGCAGATGAAGGAACTCCAGTCCTAGGGGCCTGAGTGCCCCAGTTATCCTTCTTCCTCAGACGCTTGACATCATGTGAAACCAAGTCTCCAATCTCCAGCACCACCTTGGGATAGACACGATCCTAGGCCTTCTCAATGAGCAGCATAATGAACGGACCATAAATCGGGCACTTGCGCTCGGAGATAGCAGAAACCAGCTCAGACCACATAACATGAGAGATATCCAAGGACTCTCCGGTGCTCTGCCCCTTCTCCCGCTGATAGAAGAGAAGCATGTCCACGAGATAAGAGTGAACCTGGTCCAGATTCCCGATGCGAGGGAAAAGAGTTTCTCTGAAGATACGGTGAAGAATGTCCAGATAGGCAGGCATCTCATAGGTCTCCTTCTTCGTCTCATGGTTGATCCTCAGAGTGCAGTGGGGCCACAAAGCTTGCTTGTGAGTGGCATTGGCTCGACGGTGGGGGCGAAAGCCGACAGCAGACTCAAGTCCAAGATCTTCCACCCCAATCAACTGCATGAAAGCTTTCCACTTGACTGACAGCAACTTGCCATTTGTCATCCAAGTCAGAGTCCTGTCCTCATCGGTCCCAAGGTGAACCGTGGCATAGAATTGGGCCATAATATCAGCATCATAGTCCTTGTTGAATTGCATGATCCCGAGAATGTTCAGCTGAGTGCACATCTGAAGAGCTTCACCAAAGTAGTCAGGATCATTCTCCATATGCTCGGTGTCGATGGAGTGCATGTTGACATAGAGATTCTTCTTGGCTTTGAGGACATCAAAATAGATGGTAAACTGGAACCTGTTCCAGAATGGACGGTTGACCAATGTGGGATCTTGGTCGACCTCATACGGGTTGCGGCGGCGCCTTGCCCAGAACTCCTTGGGCGGCATTTCTGGCACGGTTTTGCTTTGCTTTGGCTTGACCCCAGGCTTCTTCTGCAGTTGGGGAGGAGGTGGAGCACTAGAAGATCCTCCGGCAGGCTCAGTGGGCTCAATGGTGCGGTAGTGCTTGGACGTGGCACGTCCGGGATTGACACGACGAGCCTGATGCTCAGGGACCTCATCACCTGGAACCACACACAAGAACACGCAAGCAACCAGAAAGCACGAGTAAGACACACAACACGAGCAAAAAGATCACTGGAAGGTAGAAGGAGAGTGGAATTTGGTAGAGAGCGGTAGTACCATGACCAGATAGCGGTAGTACCGCTCCAAGCGGTAGTACCGCCCTGGAGAGGGCGGTAGTACCGCTCGTGGTGGGGAAACAACAGTTTCCTACTACCGTGGTCAGATCCGGCACTACCATCCTACCAAATTCAAAAATACTCCAACCAAACATCAATCCAAACTGCCTAGAAGCATTCTCCATCCTACTCAAGCCTAGATTTGGCCAAAAATCTACAGATGCAACCGTTACTGCCCCTAAGATGCTAGATTGGAAACCTAGACAAAAAGAACAAGAGAACGGGGGCAATACCGGCATCCATGGCAAGAGGACAAGGTGGATATCGTCTCCACCGAAGGGAATGGAGAGGGACGGCCCGGAGAGGGAGATCCGCCGGAGCCCTCCCGCGGTGCCGGTTGCTGGAGAGAGAGAGGAACAGGCGAGGGGGCGTGCGAATGGGTATGGGGGAGAAGAAACTCCCCCTGCCCCGATATAACCCCCGCCCGCGCCTCTCAGCGGTAGTACCGCGCTGGAGGGCGGTAGTACCACTCGCCAGCGGCGGTAGTACCGCAGCAACCAAAAAATGCTTCTAGACAAA
This sequence comes from Triticum dicoccoides, assembly GCF_002162155.2. NCBI lineage: Eukaryota > Viridiplantae > Streptophyta > Magnoliopsida > Poales > Poaceae > Triticum > Triticum dicoccoides. Next base: position 438,886,768 of record NC_041387.1, read on the forward strand.
CAAAAAATGCAAACACACCGAGAAGAACGGGAAGGCAAAGACAAGAGAAAGACCAACAAGACAACACACACGAAACAACGAAGCGGAACCCACTCCTTCAAAGCAAACAACAAAAAATAAGAGCGAGCTCAGGCCTCTCTCAAGAGAGGGCGGTGGCCGGAGCCACCTATGTTTGAGTCAATTGGTATGGCACCGCGAAGAATTATCCTTGGGCCCATGACCAAAACTCGTCTTTGAAGCACAAGTACCATCAAAAATGGCTAATGTGATAGAGTTGATCGTTTCATGCATAATGGGGGGAGGGAGAGTTCATTGAGAGAACAACACTCCCCCTATGTCCATGCCTACACCTAAACTAGACAACAAATTGAGTGTGGTGGGGGGTGCACGGGTTCAAGTCACATTGCTCAAATCAATGATATTTAGCTCATGCCTTAACTCACGAAATCTTGCTTCATCCAAGGGCTTCGTGAAAATATCTGCAAGGTTATCATGAGTGTTGACATACTTGAGCTCGATCTCCCCTCGCCTAATGTGATCCCGGATGAAGTGATACCGAATCTCAATGTGCTTCGTCTTGAAGTGTTGCACCGGGTTGAGAGAAATCTTGATGGCACTTTCATTGTCACACCAAAGAGGCACTTTTTCACAAATGACACCGTACTCCTTTAAAGTTTGCCTCATCCATAGGAGTTGAGCACAACAACTACCGGCCGCCACATACTCCGCTTCGGTGGACGAGAGAGACACACAACTTTGCTTCTTGGAAGACCAACGTACCAAAGAGCAACCAAGAAATTGGCATCCTCCGGAAGTGGACTTCCTATCCACTTTGTCTCCCGCCCAATCGGAATCCGTGAAGCCTTCAAGCTTGAAGTTTGCTCCTCTTGGGTACCATAAGCCAAAGTTTGAGGTATGAGCCAAATATCGAAAGATTTGCTTGACCGCCACAAAGTGACTTTCCTTCGGTGCGGCTTGAAACCATGCACACATCCGCACACTCAACATGATATCCGGTCTAGATGCACAAAGGTAAAGCAAGGAGCCAATCATGGAGCGATATACCTTTTGATCCACCGCTTTACCATTGGGATCGATGTCAAGTTGGCACTTGGTAGGCATTGGTGTAGTAGCCGGTTTGACATCACTTAGCTTGAATCTTTTAAGCATGTCTTGAGTGTATTTGGCTTGGTTGATGAAGGTTCCTTCTCTTCTTTGTTTGATGTCAAAACCAAGGAAGAACTTCAACTCTCCCATCGAAGACATCTTAAACTTGGAGGTCATGAGAGCGGCAGATTCCTCATTGAAAGCTTTGTTAGGAGAACCAAAGATAATATCATCAACATATAGTTGGCATACAAACAACTCCCCGTTGACCTTCTTAGTAAAAAGAGTGGGATCGATTTGTCCTACTTCAAATCCACGATCTTGTAGCAACTCGGTAAGGTGGTCATACCACGCACATGGGGCTTGTTTAAGGCCATAGAGTGCCTTATCGAGTTGATACACATGATCCGGGAAGTAGGGGTCCTCAAACCCGGGGGTTGCTTGACATAAAACAACTCATTAATAGGACCATTAAGAAAAGCACTTTTCACATCCATTTGTTGCAACTTAAAGTTGTGATGAGAAGCATAGGAAATCAACAAACGTATGGATTCAAGACGAGCAACGGGAGCAAAGGTTTCACCGTAGTCGATACCCTCGACTTGGGAGTAGCCTTGTGCTACCAATCTTGCTTGTTGCGAACGATGTTCCCATGAGCATCTTACTTGTTCTTGAAGATCCACTTGGTTACAATGACATTGTGGTTCCCCGATGGCCTTGGCACCAATCTCCAAACTTTGTTGTACTCGAAGTTGTTGAGTTCTTCATGCATGGCATTGAGCCAATCCGAGTCTTCGAGCGCCTCATAGACCTTTTGGGGTTCAACACAAGAGACAAACGCGTGATGTTCACAATAGTTTGCTAATTGTCTACGAGTGCTTGCCCCCTTTCTTAGGCTTCCAAATACATTTTCCATGAGATGGCCTTGAGTGGTGAGCTTGGAAGCAATCTTCACGGCACGACGCTCTAATTCCTCCTCGGATGTGAAGGGAGGGTTGACTTGATCATCTTGAGCGCCGTCTTGAGCTTGTTCTTGATCTTGAGCTTGTCCTTGAGCTTGAGTTTGCTCTTGATCTTGAACTTGCTCGAGGGGGAGAACTTGACCTTGGGCATCATTTAGAGGTTCACCACCATCTTGAGGTTGATCTTGCCCTTGGTCTTGTTCACAAGGATGAGGGCCTTCACTTTGTTCTTCGGAAGCGTGTGGGTCTTGATGAGGTGATGGCTCTACTTGAGTAGAGCATTGTCCTTCTCCTTTGGCCACAAGGGGTTCCTCAATGGGTAGGATTTGACCAATACCCATTCTTCTTATGGCTTGGGGAGGAATTTCATCACCTACATCACAAGTACCACTTTGCTCCACTTGGGAGCCGTTATTTTCGTCAAACTCCACGTTACACGTCTCCTCAATGAGTCCGTTGGAATTGTTGAGAACACGGTAAGCATGAGAGTTTGTAGCATAACCAACAAATATGCCCTCATGAGCTCTAGCTTCAAATTTAGACAAACGAACACCTTTCTTGAGAATGAAACACTTACACCCGAACACCCGGAAGTACTTGAGATTGGGCTTGTTCCCGGTGAGTATCTCATACGGAGTCTTGTTCAAGCCTTTGCGGAGATAGAGCCGATTGGATGCATGACAAGCTGTGTTGATGGCTTCGGCCCAGAAGTTGTATGGAGACTTGAACTCCGCCATCATGGTCCTTGCCGCATCCATCAACGTCCGGTTCTTCCTCTCCGCAACACCATTTTGTTGAGGGGTATATGGTGCGGAATATTGGTGCTTCATCCCTTCATCACTAAGAAACTCATCCGAGGTGTAGTTCTTGAACTCGGTGCCGTTGTCACTTCTTATTGTCAAGATCTTTGCATTGTGTTGACGTTGAGCTTCATTTGCAAAGTCGATGACGGTTTGTTGAGTCTCACTCTTCCTCTTGAAGAAGTATACCCAAGTGTATCTTGAATAATCATCCACAATCACCAAGAAATACTTTCTCCCTCCAAGACTATCAAAAGATGGAGGCCCGAAGAGATCCATGTGAAGGAGCTCCAAGGGTCTCTTCGAGTAGATGATGGTTGAAGGAGGGTGAGCCTTTTCATGAAGCTTTCCTTCGATACAAGCACTGCAAGCATGATCTTTGGCAAAACTAACATTTGTTAGTCCACGAACATGGTCCCCCTTGAGAAGACTTTGCAAAGATCTCATATTGACGTGGGCTAAACGGCGATGCCAAAGCCATCCCACATCAACTTTAGCCATTAGGCATGTCGCGGTCTTAGTGGGTTACTCCGAGAAGTTAACCACATAGAGACCGTTCTCGACATGCCCAACAAAGGCTACTTTAAGAGTCTTGCTCCACAAGAGGGCCACGGTATCAATATCAAAGAAGGTGGCAAAACCCATGAGTGCGAGTTGACGAATGGAAAGTAAATTGAACGCAAGGGACTCAACAAGCATGACTTTCTCGATCGTTAGATCATGAGAAATGACAACCTTGCCAAGACCCAATACCTTAGAATGTGAGGCATCACCCCATTCGACATTGGTGGGCATAGATGGGATATTGTGCACGTCCACCACCAAGTCCTTGCTCCCGGTCATATGATTTGTTGCTCCACTGTCGAGCAACCATGATCCCCCACCGGAAGCAAACACCTACAAGATATCAATGCTTGGTTTTAGGTACCCATTGAGTAATGGGTCCTTTGATGTTAGTAAAAAGGGTCTTAGGAACCCAAATAGACCATTCAATGTACTCATAAGGAGAACCAACAAATTTAGCATAAACATGTCCATCACTAGCACGGCACAACACATAAGAGGGGTTAAAGTCGCCGGCTTTGTTGGGAGAGATGGCGTTGCGCTCTTTGGCTTCACCGCTCTTCCCATTGTTCTTCTTCTCCTTAGGAGCACCTTCTCCCTCCTTCACAAAGGTTTGCGTGAGCGGAGGAGGTTGATTGGTCTTGCTCTTCTTCTCCTTGTTCTTCTTCTTGTTCTTGGACTTGGGTGCGAACCCAACTCCCTCCTTTCCCACAACTTCCTTTTGATTAATCAAAAGGTCATTTAGGTTCTTCTCGCCTTGTATGCATGACACAAGACCTTCCTCGAGTTGTTCCTTCAACTTGGCATTTTCCTCCACAAGATGCACATGCTCACAACATGGGTTAGTAGCATTTGCATTATCAATTAAGACCATGTGAGGAAATGTGGCCTTTTCCTTAGTTAGCTTAACTTGGAGTTGAGCATGAGACTCTTTGAGGGTGGCATGAGCACTTTTCAAGACCTTGTGGGCCTTGTCAAGTACATCAAACTCCTCCGTGAGTCTAACATGATCAACCCCAAGTTTAGCCTTCTCGGAAGCTAGAACACGAGACACAACAAGAGCATGATCAAGATCTTTCTTTAGTTTAGCATGACCATCGTTGTGTGACTCCTCAAGAGCCAAACGATGCTCACGCTCTTCCTCAAGAGAATTAGAGAGAACCGATATCTCATCGGCATAGTCACGACTATGACTTTCCATCTTAGTGATGGTTTCTTCATGAGCCTCGATCATGTCATTTGCTTCACCAAGTTGTTCCAAGAGAGCAACGAAATGCTTCTTGGATTTGCCCTTGAGCTTACTCATGAAGGACTCAAATTCATTAATCTCCTCATTAGACCCCTTACCATTATCAGAGTCATCCGCTGAAGGAGGGTTAGGAATAATGGTGGTTTTGATGTTGGGGGTTACCTTGTTGGTGGCCTTAGCCATGAGGCACTTGGCGTGATGTCCTCTTTAGGTGCATCGAATAGAGACACCCGAGGAGTTGAGACAATGGCAACGGATGCCATGGCCATTGTTTCACCATCTTCATCATCATCGTCATCCTCACGGTATTCTTCTTGAACCACCAACCCACGAGAAGGAGTCTTCTTGGTGAAGTTGTTCTTGTTGGGGAAGAACTTGGCTTTGTATTTTCAAATGAACTTGCCACCATTGTCTTCCCGCTTCTCGTATGGACAATCCGCAACGAAATGACTGACATTGCCATAGTTGAAACAAGTTCTAACTCGTTGCTTCCCTTTGAGGCCACTTGAGTTGTTCTTGTTGAAGTTAGGTCTTGTAGTCTTCTTACTCCAAAACTGTCTTGAGGCAAGAGCCATGTGCTCATGATAATCATACTTCGTGTCCTCGGGGTTGCTCTCCTCATCTTCCTCTTCTTCTTCTTCTTCCACACTAACCTTGGCCTTCAAGGCAAGATTGGGCTTCTTTGCCCTTTGGGAACGGAGCACCGCATTGTCGGTGGTCTTATCCAAGATGTTCATTGCAACAAACTCATCCAACACTTCACTAGAGGTCATGGAGTGGAAGTCCGGTCTTTGGCGAATGATGGAGGACATGGCCTTGTTGTAGGGCATCATGGCCTTGAGGAACTTGCACTTGATCCAGTTGTCATCCGTGTCCTTACTCCCATGATCTCGGAGTGCGACCGCAAGTTTGGTCACTCTTCGAAAGAGCTCACGAGGTTCTTCATCCTCTTTCATTGCAAACTCGTCGGCTTCATCTTGCACCACTTCATAGTTGGAGCGTTGAATGCTAGCACTTCCTCTATACATACGCTCGACACACTTCCATGCTTCTTTAGCCATGACATGAGGTCGAAGATGAGGGAGTTCTTCGGGAAGGATAGCATCTTGGATGATGAAGAGAGCACTCTCATTGAATTTATTGTCCACTTCTTCTCGAGGGGTGAAGTTGCTTGGATCAGGAGGATAGAAACCTTCTTCAATAATTCTCCAAAGGTTAGTATTCACATGTTTTAAATGACGCTTGAAGCGATAAACCCAAGAATCATAATCTTCATTTTTCACATATTTAGGAGGAGGACCGGCATGATTCAAATGAGTAGAGGGGATCGGTCCTCTATACACCGGGGGTTACACATGGGCAAAGATGCCGGTGCCATTTCTACCACTAGTAGAATGACTCTTTTCATTGTTAGCTTCCCCCTTATCGGAGTTAGCATCCGTCACCTTGTTAGTGGGATCACCCACTTTCATTGGTGAGGTAGATAGTTTAAGTCCCTCTAGAAATTCAGTAAACATGCTTTTAACCTCGGCCGTCATGGAGGTTTTCAATGTGTCTAAAGCCACATTTAATTCCTCACGTGAGACCGAGGTTCCCCCTTCGGCCGAAGACGAGATGGGATTCACACTGGAGTGTTCCTCCGCACCGTCGTTAACGTCAACCATACTCTTCGGACGGCAAAGTCCTTAATAAAGAGACGAGGCTCTGATACTAATTGAAAGGATCGATATGGTTGACTAGAGGGGGGGGGGTGAATAGGCAACTAACAATTTTTAAGCTTTTCTTTACCAAATTAAACTTTGCAACAAAATAGGTTGTCTAGATGTGCAACTAGGTGAGCAACCTATATGATGCAATAACAACTAGCACACAAGCAAGCAAGGATGTAACAACAAGTAGGCTTGCAAAAGTAAAGGCACGAAATAACCAAGAGTGGAGCCGGTGGAGACGAGGATGTGTTACCGGAGTTCCTTCCTTTTAAGGGGAAGTACGTCTCCGTTAGAGCGGTGTGGAGGCACAATGCTCCCCAAGAAGCCACTAGGGCCACCGTATTCTCCTCACGCCCTCACATAATGCGAGATGCCGTGATTCCACTATTGGTGCCCCTGAAGGCGGCGACCGAACCTTTACACGCAAGGTTGGGGCAATCTCCACAACAATCGGAGGCTCCCAACAACAACAACAACACCACGAAGCTTCACCACAATGGAGTATGGCTTCGAGGTGACCTCAACCGTCTAGGGTGCTCAACACCCAAGAGTAACAAGATCCGCAAGGGATAAGTGGGGGGAATCAAATTTCTCTTGGTGGAAGTGTAGATCTGGGCCCTCTCAACCAATCCCGAGCAAATCAACAAGTTTGATTGGCTAGGGAGAGAGATCCGGCGAAAATGGAGCTTTGAGCAACAATGGAGCTTTTGGGGAAAGAGGTAGGTCAACTTTGGGGAAGAAGACCCCTTTATATAGTGGGAAGAACAATCCAACCGTTATCCCACTTACCAGCCCCGCACAGAGCGGTACTACCGCTGGGGAAGGGTGGTACTACCGCTCCGGGTGGTACTACCGCTCCACCCAGCGGTACTGTCGCGCTGCCTGCGGCCCTGACTCTAGGGCGGTACTACCGCCGGGGAAGAGCGGTACTACCGCTCAGGGCGGTACTACCGCTTAGGCCCAGCGGTACTGCCGCGCTGCCCAGGGCCCTATCGCCAGGGCGGTACTACCGCTAGGGAAGGGCGGTACTACCGCTTAGAGCGGTACTACCGCCCCTACTACCTCCCTTAGTGCCACAAAACCCGACACAAAAAATTCGTTCGAGAATCGAGGCGGAAGTAGCCCAGACGCACAGCGGTACTACAGCCGAAACACCCAAGCGGTACTACCGCTCTGAGAGCGGTACTACCGCTGTGGAGTTTTCGGCGGTACTACCAATGTGGACGCGGTACTACCGCTAGGGCAAAGCAGAGCATAGTAAGGGGGAAAACAACAGCTCCAGAGATGCGGAAGGAAAGACGACGGGTGTGATAAAGATGTGTACGTGTGATTCCACCCAAGTCTTACCAAAACGGATACCCTCTTGATAGTACGGTGACTCCTACGAAACTAGTCCACCAACAACGAAACGAAGGAGCTACACCGTCTTGAATTACAACACCGAGGGGAGGAAATTGTCTCGTGCCAATGGATGAATCTCTGAAAGAACTAACGCACACGATTAGTCCGCACAAGCATTGTCATCAATCACCAAAACATATTGGGAATAAATATGCCCTTACACTACATTATCATCGTGTTCACCTATTAGACTCTGAGTCAGGTCAAACTATTGCTAAAACTTGAGTTTTTAAATGGTTGTGGGGTACATATTGGGGCAGCAATCAGTACTATCTGTCTACTAACTGGTTAATCTCGGGTGTCTACTATGAGTTTCATGTTGGGTGCAAACAAACATTAAAGGATCCATTATCTATATTTTTTAACTAAAGCTATTATCTGCCTGCTATCATTGGTTTTGGGTCTATCCACAATTTGCTACCATCACTCTGGATTTGTGCATACACTCCTTACATAATCTCACTATGTTTTATTTCTATTCATGCCAGTTATTGTACACAATGAAACTGATCATGTAGAGCAAAAGAGACGAGCCTTGCGTGGCAATAAAATTTCATGCAGACGTCGCTCCATGGTGGGTGCAATGGCATCCCCCCTCCACCCATTTTGGATCATAATCAAGAGGAAGATAACTGTTCTCAGGGGGATTCAGAAGGAGAAGACCACTCCTATTTACCCCATGAGGTCTTCGCTCTAACTTGGCATGCTAATGTTGGTAATATCATGCATATGGTGCCTTGCATTGCTTACTGTATACATTAAAGATGTCATCTGCTTAGTTTAGACATGCTTTGTGTCAATGCCATCTGTGTAGTTTCTTTATCGTATATGTGAATCATGCAATGCCATCTTGTTTAGCCAGGCATCATATATGTGAATTTTGCAATGCCACCCTGGTTAGCCAGTCATCTTATATGTGAATTATATCATGCCATCATTTTTGTATTACGTGTTAAATTTGTCAACAACTTTAGTACATTCAATTACTCTTCCTGTGCATCAGCCATTCGGCACGGTCATGGAAAAATCTGGAGTGGAAACAAGGTCTTCAGAGTAGACAATGCTATCTGGCGAAGCGCATGTCTTGCTGGTTACCGATAGCTCCTCAGAGGAGGATTCAGAGACAAATGACCAGTCATATCCCCCCCCCCCCCGAGGTGCATGCTCTAACTTGGCAGGGTTATGTTGCTCATATCGTGCGTATGGTATCTTGCATTGCTATGCCATTTGCTTAGTTTAGACATGCTTTGTGCAAATGCCACCTTTCTAGTGTCTAATTACCATATATGTGAATTATGCAATGCCATCTTGTTGCAAGACATTATATATGTGAATTATGCAATGTTATCTTGTTGCAAGGCATTATGTATGTGAATTATGCAATGGCATGCTGTTTAGGCAAGCGTCATATATGTGAATTATATCATGCCGTCCTTTTTTTGTATTTCTCATTGCTTTTGTCGACAATGTTTGTATATTCAACTGCTCTTCCTGTGCATGAGCCATTTGAATTGGTGATGGAGAAATCTAGAGTGAAAACAAGGTCTTCAGAGCAGACAATGCTACCTGTTGAAGCAGATATCTTGCTGGTTATAGATAGCTCTTCAGAGGAGGATTTAGAGGCAGATGACCAGTCCTATTATCCCCCTGAGGTGTATGCTCAAACTTGGCAGGGTTATATTACTCATATCATGCATATGTTGTATTTCAATGCTTAGTTTTTACATCATATACACAATATTGAATGCCATCTCCTTAGTTGACACATCATATATGCGATTGCCCTCTGCTCACTTCCTTAGTATATAAATCATATATTTGAATTATGTCATGCCATGATGTTTACATAGATAGCATGTATCTGAATTATGGTATGCCAACCCATTTTCTAAAGACATAATATAGTTATATCATCTCATCCTGTTTACATAGTCATCATATTTTAAATTATCCGTGAATTATATCATGCCATCATGTTTCCGTCGACGACATGTTTGTGATTTATGGCATGCCAACCACTTTAATGGACACATCGTGTAGTTATATCATGTCATCATGTTTACATAGTCATCATATTTTGAAGTATGTCATTCTATCATGTATAGTTAGCCATCATACATGTGAAATTGTGTCATGCTATCCTGTTTAATTAGCCATCATATATGTGAAATTATGTCCTGCTATTCTGTTTGGTTAGACAACATAAATGTGAACTATTTCATGCCCTGTTTTCTTCCCTACTATCCATTGCACCTGTCTATCTTACAATTTCTATACATTCAATTACTTTTCTTGTTTATCAGCCATTTCAATTGGAGGGAGTGATGGCAGTATTTGTGGGAGTAAAAACACGGTATTCAGAAAAGATCGTGCTTCCTGTCGTTGCAGATAGAACCACGGTTGTACTTGCCCAAGAACCAGCCCCACCACACATAACCCACATTCATGCAGATTGTACCCCTACCCAGTTGGACAGACAACCAGCTACACCCCTTCTAACCCCAACCCCAGCAGATAGACACCTAGTTCCCGTTGACACAACACCATCTCCACCACAGAGCACCCAAACACGAGCAGTTAGTAAGGCAACTGCAGTGCCCAAAGCACGAGGACCACCACTCCGAACCCCAAGTCAATGCTTAAAGCAGAAGAAGAATTGTTCTCAGGTCAGGTTCCGTAGCTATGGTTCATACTACTTTACTCTTGCATCACTGTATTTACTCATACCAACTAATTTCAAATTTGAAGGATGCAATTGAAACTCCAATGGCGCAACAGGTATGTTTTAAACATGTTTCTTTAACGTGTTTGGCTGTTTGCTGTTGTAACTTGCTCTATGTTGATTTCAGTTTCAATTGAATAAACAGTTATGTTCTCATGCCATGCACATTACAAGTGTTGTTATTGTTGTGTAGTTTCCCACACTTATATTCTGTCTATGCTGCTTTATCTTAAATAGATATGATTTGAACTGTATCTATCTTGATTTGGCAACATAAACTAGAATGATATAGACCATATAGTGACCATACTACATAGATATATGTTTGTTTCATGCTGTTATCCTGTCCACCTTACTACTGAACTGGTTTACCAAAATGAGTTTCATATACTACATTGTAAAGCTGTGATGTGTTTGTTTGTTTCTCTTTTAGAACACGGATAAACTATTGGAGAAGAGTACCCCGTTATGCAATGGTAAAGGAAGTAATGCAGATAAGGTTCAAGATAGTGAGACATCCCTATTGGTCTCCAAGAAAGCAGATAAAAACTATATTGAAGACACTGAGACAACCCCAAAGTCCTGTCTTGATGTAGTGTTCGAGTTACTGGCTACTACTGCTGGCACCAGCTCTTCGAACTCGTTGCCTAAATCAGGTCGGCTTCTTGAGTCTCAACTTCAAGTTGAAAGACATCGATCAGATGTTATGCGACAGGAAGCCGAAGGACTGAGGAAGTCCCTGTAGAATTCAGATGCATACTTTCTGGTGCAACAGCAAGTGCTGGAGGACTTAAGCGCCAAACAAGAGAAAGTTAATAAGCTTGCTAAGCATCTTGCCAGCATTATGGGTACCCAGGATATTGTTTCTTGAGCTCTTCTGAAGTGGTTTCAGTTCTGGACTTGTTTTGCTGCGGCGTTTATATGCTGCTGTGTTCCCTATATTTGCACTGGTGGCGAACTTTGATGCCCAGTGGATGTAATATGTGTAATAGCCGTGATAGCCTAGCGTAAGTTGCTTGCTTATTTATTTCCTTATTGTCTTGTTTATTTCTTTGCTTGTAGTTAGTGCAGTTCTTTTTCCGCGGTTTGCTAGTGGCTGCAATAACCTATTTTTTAAAACTAGGCCACAATAACCATGGGCTACATATTTACTGTAGTTACCATTTCCCTCCTACGGGTCATAGAAACAATGGGCCTTCTACGTGTCGTAGCAACAATGGGCCTTATACGGATCGTAGGCACAATATGCCTTGTATGACCCGTATCATCAATGGGCCTTGTACGGGCTGTATGATCGGTTGGCCAAACATGGGCCAATAACAGACCGCATTATGGCCGTAAACGGGCTAGAGTTGGAATCGTCTGTTCATGGGCCGACCATAATGGGCCGTCGTTAATCGGTCGTATTTGATGACGCTATGAAAACGACCCAACGTATTAACGGGCCACAAAATGGGCCGACTGTATCCTCGGGCTGAATTTAGCCCACAAGCAGAAAATGACAGTAACGGGCCATAAGTAAATGAATGCTGGAAATGAGCCCAAGAGTAAATGGGCTCTGAGAAGGTCGAAAGATAACATGGGCTGGAAACGGCCCAACGGAATAACTGGTCGTTAATGAGTATAAAGCGATACACTATTCATTACGGGCCAGTTTCACCACGGGCCGTTAATGGGTATAAAGTGATACACTGTTCACTGCGGGTCAGTTTCACCACGGGTCATTAATGGGCCAAGAGTTACAAAGGGCCTCAGATGGGCCGAAAGATGTCATGGGCCATACATGGGCCAGAAGTTAAAACGGGCTGGAATCATATTGGATGGCCCAGATGACGCTACTGGTCCTAACTCAGATAGGGCGTACGGGGCCTTGGGTTAGCGGGTTGTAAATGGGCTATATGCGAACATGCCGTTAACAGGCTTTCCATGGGCCGACCCGCCACCTTTTGACCAAGTCAAATGGGCCGGCCTTTTCACAGGAATGGGCCTCTATTGGGCCGTGCCATGTGTCGATGTATCATAGGCGCCTTCTGTCCAATGAGTGGATGACATCTGTCCCAACGATGAGCCGACACGTGTTTCCTCCAGCCAATGATGATTTTACACGTGGAAAATCCCCATTGATCCGGGCTGTTAACGGGTTATCGGATCCAAAACCTGACCCGATAGCTTAACCGCGTTCCTTTACGGTGGATGCCACGTGTTGGTCACCCTTAACGAAAGCACTTCTGTTACGTGCGATTTATTGTCATGGAAGTGGACACTTCCGTGATGATAATTTTGGTAATGTCATGGAACACTTCTACGACAGCACAAGTATGACTATCTTGATTCTGTCATAAAATCGTCATGGATGTACATGCATGACAAAAAGCGCGACCTACTGTGACAAACATGTATCATCACGGAAGTGTATTTTTTTGTAGTGTCACTTTGACCTACATCGGAGAGGTTAATTAATTTCACCATCAAGGAGGATTCTTTTTAGGTTGTATTACGGTAGAAGCATATAGTATGCGTCGAAGAGGGGGAAGGGGACCATCATATGTAGTACGCTTCATGAACCTCGCTCTATGTGGGGACTTTACGGTTTTCGAGGCATGTGCCACATCAAAGTTGTGCATTTTAGGTATTCAACATATATTTGGCCCACATGCAAAGCGATGGTGGTTGTCCTCTCACACCCACTTAAGCGGTTATCAGCGATATCGATGCTTTCCATCTGTGGGCCTACTTTTCTTGGCAACGAGAGAGGTTAATTTGACTTAGGAGGGGATTATTTTTTGTTTATAATACGGTATATATAGGTCATGCTCTGGGATGACATGATACAGTTTGAGCACACACATGCATGTGTACGCATGAATCCCTCCCATCGAGTCGAAGTGGCTAGTACCCGACACTTCATAAACCGATCTCGCTCTGTGTGGGGACTGTACGATTTTCGACGCACGCGCCACATCAATGTTGTGAAATGGCATTCAATCATGCATGCATGCATCACCTCCATACATATGCATGTAGTGGTTGTCTTCGAATGGTACACTCCCTCGTGTGGTTATCAGTGACAAGCCTATATATTCGTGGGCCGCGTGGATATCCATGATCACCTTGACCGACAACAAGATAGGCTACCATGGCGGATTCTTCCTTTGGTTCGTGTTATCGTAGTATAGGTCATGGTGAGATTCAGACCTAATTAAGTTTGAGCGCATATTATGCACGCATGCATGCATGAATCCCCGCCATCGGCTTGAAGTGTGGTGTGAAATACATATGCATCGTTAACTAACCCTCACTCAGTGTGGGGATTTCTAGTTCAAAAGCACGGTGCCACATCGAAGTTGTTCCATTGTCTATTCAAACACACCTCTCCATACATATGTTTGGGCCACACGCAAGCAGTGGTTGTCTTCGGGGACTAGCTACTTGCGTGATTATCAGCAAGCTAGCCCATCTCCGGGGTCGCATGGACGGCCATCACTGTGACCAACAACAAGAGAGAGATTGTATAACCAAGGTGGATTATTCTTGGTCCATTTTAAGATCCATCTTGGTGAGATGCCTCTCTGGCCTGCCGACTAAAAGTGGGTGTTTCTGTGTGTGTGGGGGGGGGGGCTACTACTTCGCACTTTGCTACGTGAACCTCCATGTGTGTGGGGGGGGCATGCATTCATAGCTCAGGTTTCCCTTCCTGCCGACATGAGGGGGCAAGCAATACCGCGCGCTTTGTGAGGTAGGTGCCACATCAAAGTTGCATTTGGTATTTGAACATCAAATCACCCTTTCATACATATATTTGGTCCACATGCAAGTGTGTTCATGTTCTGACCCTCTCCTGCGTCATTTTTTGCCAAATTTATGAACATTAGACAAGTCCGATGATGCAACAGACACGGTTCACTCACACTAACCGTGTGCCAGGCCGGTGCCCCTGTCACGCACATCCACATAGTACATTGGGATCCATGAGGCTTCCCCTCTCAAAAATATCTACCCGGCTGTAGCTTTTTTTGTTTGATAACACATGGTTATCATGTTTCGACTGTGTGTGATGATTCTTATTCCCGCTCCCGCTTGCATCCCTTGAAAATATCTGCCCACCTCGAGGGTTTTTCTATTTCATAAGACACATTTGTTATTTCTGGACCGTGTGCGATGCACCATCATCCAACTTTTCTATAGCCCCAGCATTTCACTCCCACGTTTGACTCCCGCGTAGTAAAAATTTCAGTAGCCATGTTTCCTCAAACACATCCCTGCCCCCTCCACCCACACACACACCATAACCTCCTCGGGCACGCGCGCGCGTGCACACACACCCACCCCCCTTGCTCTAAATCCTAGCAAGGTCGTCGCCACCGCCATCGCAAGGCCTCCTTTATCAACATCTGTCGGTTTGCCTGTGCAACTTACCTACCGATCTCCATACCCAGGCCGCCCTGAGTTTCTTAGATGACGCCTGCCAAACGCCCCCTTTCCCAAAGATCCCCATCGCCATCCACACCCCCTACTCCAGAGCATCGTAGCCTAAGCCCGGATACGCTTCCCGTGGAGCTCGAGGAGCGACTGACCCACACGAGGTGTATTGCGGTATCTTCGCCCAACGTCGCCGAGGAAGCTGATGATAACCCACAAGTATAGGGGATCGCAACAGTTTTCGAGGGTAGAGTATTCAACCCAAATTTGTTGATTCGACACAAGGGGAGCCAAAGAATATTCTCAAGTATTAGTAGCTGAGTTGTCAATTCAACCACATGTGGAAACTTAGTATCTGCAGCAAAGTGTTTAGTAGCAAAGTAATATGATAGTGGTGGTAACGGTAACAAAAGTAAAGACAACAAAAGTAATGTTTTTGGTATTTTGTAGTGATTGTAACAGTAGCAACGGAAAAGTAAATAAGCGAGGACCAGTATATGGAAAACTCGTAGGCACCGGATTAGTGATGGATAATTATGCCGGATGCGGTTCGTCATGTAACAGTCATAACATAGGGTGACACAGAACTAGCTCAAATTCATCAATGTAATGTAGGCATGTATTCCATATATAGTCATGCGTGCTTATGGAAAAGAACTTGCATGACATCTTTTGTCCTACCCTCCCGTGGCAACGGGGTCCTATTGGAAACTAAGGGATATTAAGGCCTCCTTTTAATAGAGAACCAAAACAAAGCATTAGCACATAGTGAATACATGAACTCCTCAAACTATGGTCATCACCGGGAGTGGTCCCGATTATTGTCACTTCGGGGTTGCCAGATCATAACACATAGTAGGTGACTATAGACTTGCAAGATAGGATCAAGAACACACATATATTCATGAAAACATAATAGGTTCATATCTGAAATCATGGCACTCGGGCCCTAGTGACAAGCATTAAGCATAGCAAAGTCATAGCAACATCAATCTCAGAACATAATGGATACTAGGGATCAACCCTCCCGAGAGAGATTAGGGCTTGGCGGCGGCTCCGTATCGTAAAACGCGATGATTTCTTCTCTCTGATTTTCCCCCCGAAAGCCAATATTTGGAGTTGGATTTGGCGTCGGAGGGCCACCAGGGGGCCCACGAGGTAGGGGGCGCGCCCAGGGGGGCGCCCCCACCCTCGTGAGCAGGGTGTGGGCCCCTGGTCTTCATCTTTGGCGAGGATTTTTTATTGTTTTTTCTAAGGTGTTCCGTGGAATTCAGGTCATTCCGAGAACTTTTATTTTCTGCACATAAAACAACACCATGGCAATTCTGCTGAAAACAACGCCAGTCCGGGTTAGTTCCATTCAAATCATACAAGTCAGAGTCCAAAACAAGGGCAAAAGTGTTTGGAAAAGTGGATACGATGGAGACGTATCAACTCCCCCAAGCTTAAACCCTTGCTTGTCCTCAAGCAATTCAGTTGACAAACTGAAAGAGAAAAAGAAAAACTTTTACAAACTCTGTTTGCTCTTGTTGTTGTAAACATGAAAAGCCAGCATTCAAGTTTCAGCAAATATTATGAACTAACCATACTCACAATAACACATAGGTCTCATAATTACTCATATCAATAGCATAATCAGCTAGCGAGCTATAATAACAAAACTCGGATGACAACAGTTTCTCAAAATAATCATAACATGATATAACAAAATGGTATCTCGCTAGCCCTTTCTGAGACCGCAAAACATAAATGCAGAGCACCTTTAAAGATCAAGGATTGACTAAACATTGTAATTCATGGTAAAAGAGATCCAGTCAAGTCATACCCAATATAAACCAATTATAATGAATGCAAACGGTAGTGTGCTCTCTAGCGGGTGCTTTTAATAAGAAGGATGATGACTCAACATAAAAGTAAATAGATAGGCCCTTCGCAGAGGGAAGCAGGGATTTGTAGAGGTGCCAGAGCTCGGTTTTGAAATAGAGATAAATTATATTTTGAGCAGCATACTTTCATTGTCAACATAACAACTAAAAGATGACGATATCTTCCATGCTAAACAAATTATAGGCGGTTCCCAAACAGAATGGTAAAGTTTATACTCCCCCTCCTCCACAAGCATCAATCCATGGCTTGCTCGAAACAACGAGTGCCTCCAACATTCAACGGGTCCCAGGGGGAGTTTTGTTTGCAGTTATTTTGATTTAGTTTGCATAAAGCATGGGACTGGGCATTCCGGAGACCAGCCATTTTCTCGTGAATGAGGAGCGGAGTCCACTCCTCTTGAGAATAACCCGCCTAAAACAGAAGATAAGGGCAGCTCTAGTTGACATATGAGCTATTCGAGCATGCAAAACAGAATATTTATTTGAAGGTTTAGAGTTTGGCACATACAAATTTACTTGGAACGGCAGGTAAATACCGCATATAGGTAGGTATAGTTGACTCATATGGAAGAACTTTGGAGTTTAAGGAGTTTGGATGCACACGCAGTATTCCCATTAGTACAGGTGAAGGCTAGCAAAAGACTGGGAAGCGACCAACTGAGAGTGCGACAACAGTCGTAAACATGCATTAAAATTAATTTACACCGAAAACAAGCATGAGTAGGATATAATCCACCATGAACATAAATATCATGAAGGCTATGTTGATTTGATTCAACTACATGCGTGAACATGTGCCAAGTCGAGTCACTCAATTCATTTAAAGGAGGATACCATCCCATCATACCACATCATAATCATTCTAATAGCATGTTGGCATGCAAGGTAAACCATTATAACTCATAGCTAATCAAGCATGGCACAAGCAACTATAATCCCTAAATGTCATTGCAAATATGTTTACTTCATAATAGCTGACTCAGGAACGATGAATCATCATATTTACAAAAACAAGAGAGGTCGAGTTCATACCAGTTTTTCTCATCCCAATAAGTTCAACATATATCGTCATTATTGCCTTTCACTTGCATGACCGAACGGTGTGTATAATAATAAGAGTGCATGTGCATTGGACTAAGCTGGAATCTGCAAGCATTCAACTCAAGAGAGAAGACAAGTAATATGGGCTCTAAGTTAAGTAAACAATCATGCATATAAGAGCCACTAACCATTTTCAATATAGTCTTCTCGACCCCCAAAAGAAAGAAAATAAAATAAAACTATTTACACTGGAAAGCTCCCAACAAGCAAAAGAAGAACGGGAAATATTTTTGGGTTTTCATTTTAATTACTATAGCAAAGAAATAAACTACTACTATTTTTTTTGGTTTTTTCTTAAGGTTTATCAAACACACAAGAAGAAAGCAGGAAAAAGAAAATAAACTAGCATGGATATTACAGTGAAAGAGTATGAGCACCGACATCTAGCAATGAGTGTGTGTGAACATGAATGTAATGTCAGTGGGAAATACGTACTCCCCCAAGCTTAGGCTTTTGGCCTAAGTTGGTCTATTG
Organism: Triticum dicoccoides; assembly: GCF_002162155.2. NCBI lineage: Eukaryota > Viridiplantae > Streptophyta > Magnoliopsida > Poales > Poaceae > Triticum > Triticum dicoccoides. The sequence continues at coordinate 438,905,162 of NC_041387.1, forward strand.
CGAGGGATAGCCTGGCGGATACCCGTAGGTGAAGCTGGGGTCATACTGCGATGCAGCGGCTATCGCCGCCTGAGCTGTAGCGTGGCGTCGAGCAGCCTTTGCTCTCCTATCGTACTCGTCTGCCTCCTCTCTGGTAATAATATATCTTCCTTTTGTCTGAGAATCAAAGAAGGCAGGAGCAGGAAGAGCAATATGGACTACATGATGTTTGTTAAAGATTAGTCGATACTAGAGAGGTGGTTCAGTCCTCTCAACAAACTGGTGGGAAACCAAAATCAAAATCTAAATAAGAAGGGGGTAACTCCATATCACCCTCAAGAATGTCTATCTCAAGAAAATTAGCTAAGTGGGTTGCATAAATTCCTCCAAAGAAATCTCCGTTATGTCTATTCTGATGCAACCTGCGAGCTACAATGGCTCCCATATGATAAGATTGGTCTCCTAATAGAGCACTCCTGAGAATGCTGAGATCAGGGACACACATGTGACATTCTTCATCCTTAGCATTTATGCATCTACCTATGAAGAGAGCAAAATAATGTATAGCAGGAAAGTGAACGCTCCCTATAGTGGCTTTTGTTATATCTCTAGATTCCCCCACAATTATTCTAGCAAGAAAGTCTCTATATTCAGATTTAGGGGGATCCCTGACATTACCCCAAGATGGAAGTTTGCAAGCAGAAGTGAAATCCTCTAAGTCCATGGTGTAAGATTTGTCATAAAGGTCAAACATGACTGAAGGAGAATTATGCGAAGATGAAAACTCAAACCTCCTCACAAATGAACTTGTGAGATCATGATACTGGGGGCATCTGTCAGCTTCAAAGTCCTCAAGACCGGCGTTACGCAAATATGCACTAAATTCTTCTTTGATTCCCGCTTGATTCATAAAATTTTCCGATGGCCATTCACAGGGCCTCACAGGAGCGTCTCTTGGTGGTTCCTCGTCAGCATCACGTATTGCAAGTCTGGGACCTTGCTTCCTTGAAGAACCACCTTGGAACATCCTCCTAAACATATTGTTTCCTCTGAAAAATTTCTGAAATTTTTAGTAACTTCAAATAAAAGTGAACCAACTTCAATAAAATTGATAGCAACAACTCCCACAAGTGCCTAGAGCCTATATAAAGCATTGGAACTACTTGGAACCATATAAATTTGACATGCAAGCTCAAGAACATGGTCACCTATGCAGCAGAAATTTGCAATGAATAAAGCACTAGAACAAAAACTAATTGGACCAATGGAGGAGTCACATACCAAGGAACAATCTCCCCAAGCAGTTTTGTGAGAGGTGATTTGAGTAAGGAGATCGAAAATCACAGCAACGGGGGCTGGAACTCGTGCTTGAGTTGATTTTTCGTGTTTGTGTGAAGCAGAGGAAGAAGATGGGTGCAAGGATAAGTGGAGGAGGGCCACCGTGGGCCCACGAGGCAGCGGGCGCCCAGGGGGGGTAGGGCGCGCCCTCCACCCTCGTGACCAGGTGGCAGCTCCCCCCGCGGTAATTTTTGCACAATAAATCCTCAAATATTCCCGAAAAAGTTATATTAAATTGGCATGGCATTCTGAGGAATTTTATTTCCGGGATATTTTTATATTGCACGGATAAGTCAGGAGACAGGCAGAAAAATACTATTTTACTTTATTTCTACTAAATAACAGAAAATATAAAAGGGTACAGAAGGTTGTGCTTCTAGTTTCCTCCATCTCGTAATCATCAAAATGAACCCACTAACAAGGTTGATCAAGTCTTGTTAACAAACTCATTCCGAATAATCACGGAACCGAAGAAATTTTGAATAACACTAAGTTACCTCAACGGGGATATGAAAATCCCCAACAATAACAATATCATACTTTTTCTTGACAATAGGGAGAGGAAATTCAAAACCTCCAAATATAATTGATGGAGTTTTTCCAATAGAGTTGATACTATAAACTTGAGGTTGTTTCCTCGGAAAATGTACCGTGTGCTCATTGCCATTAACATGAAAAGTGACATTGCCTTTGTTGCCATCAATAACAGCCCCTGCAGTATTAAGGAAAGGTCTTCCAAGAATAATAGACATACTATGGTCCTCGGGAATATCAAGAATAACAAAGTCTATTAAAATAGTACCGTTCGCAACTACAACAGGCACATCCTCACAAATACCGATAGGTATAGCAGTTGATTTATCAGCCATTTGCAAAGATATTTCAGTAGGTGTCAAGTTATTCAAGTCAAGTCTATGATATAAAGAGAGAGGCATAACACTAACACCGGCTCCAAGATCACATAAAGCAGTTTTAACATAATTTCTCTTATTGGAGCATGGTATAGTAGGCACTCCTAGATCTCCAAGTTTCTTTGGTATTCCACCCTTAAAAGTATAATTAGCAAGCATGGTGGAAATTTCAGCTTCCGGTATCTTTCTTTTATTAGTAATGATATCCTTCATATACTTAGCATAAGGATTTGTTTTGAGCACATCAGTTAATCGCATACGCAAAAAGATGGGTCTAATCATTTCAGCAAAGTGCTGAAAATCCTCATCATCCTTTTTCTTGGACGGTTTTGGAGGAAAAGGCATGGGTTTCTGAACCCATGGTTCCATTTCTTTACCATGTTTCCTAACAACGAAGTCTCTTTTATGATAACGTTGATTCCTTGATTGTGGGTTATCAAGATCACTAGCAGGTTCAACTTCTACATCATTATCATTACTAGGTTGAGCATCAACATGAACATTATCCTTAACATTATCACTAGGTTCATGTTCATCACCTGATTGTGTTTTAGCATCAGAAATAGAGATATCATTTGGATTCTCAGTTGGTTCAGCAATAGGTTCACTAGAAGTTTGCAAAGTCCTATCATTTTTCTTTTTCTTCCTCTTAGAAGAACTAGGTACATCAATATTTTTTCTCTGAGAATCTTGCTTGATTCTCTTATGGTGGCCTTCAGGATACAAAGGTTCCTGAGTCATTCTACCAGTTCTAGTAGCCACTCTAACAGCATAATCATTTTTCTTACTATTCATTTCATCAAGCACTTCTTTCTGAGCTTTAAGTACTTGTTCTACTTGATTGGTAACCATAGAAGCATGTTTGCTAACAAGTTTAAGTTCACCTCTAATATCAGCCATATAATCACCCAAGCGTTTAATCATAAAGGTATTCTATTTTAATTGTCTACCAAAATAAGCATTAAAGTCATCTTGCTTAAACATAAAGTCATCAAACTCATCCAAGCACTGACTAGCAATTTTAGTAGGAGGGACTTCAACTTTATCATATCTATAGAGAGAATTTACCTTTACTACCCGTGTCGGGATATCGGGAGGTTCTTCAGTAAATAAGTAATTGAGATCATATACTTCTTCAACAGGCGGTAAATTAAGACCATGTATTTCTTCAATAGGTGGTAAATTCTTAACATCTTCAGCTTTAATACCTTTTTCTTTCATAGATTTCTTTGCCTCTTGCTTATCTTCGGGACTGAGAAATAGAACACCTCTCTTCTTCGGAGTTGGTTTAGGAATAGGCTCAGTATTTGGCTCTGGAACTGGCTCAGGAGGTGGCCAATTATTTTCATTTGTCAACATATTATTCAATGGAATTTCAGCTTCATCCGGTGTTCTTTCCCTGAAAAGAGAACCAGCACAACTATCCAGGTAATCTCTGGAAGCATCAGTTAGTCCATTATAAAAGATATCAAGTATTTCAGGTTTCTTAAGAGGATGATCAGGCAAAGCATTAAGTAACTTGAGAAGTCTCCCCCAAGCTTGTGGGAGACTCTCTTCTTCAATTTGCACAAAGTTGTATATTTCCCTCAAAGCAGCTTGTTTCTTATGAGCAGGGAAATATTTAGCAGAGAAGTAATAAATCATATCCTGGGGACTTTGCACACAACCAGGATCAAGAGAATTAAACCATATCTTAGCATCACCCTTTAATGAGAACGGAAATATTTTGAGTAAATAAAGGTAGCGCGATCTCTCATTATTAGTAAACAGGGCAGCTATATCATTTAACTTAGTAAGATGTGCCACAACAGTTTCAGATTCATAGCCATAAAAAGGATCAGATTCAACCAAAGTAATTATATCTGGATCAACATGAAAGTCATAATAATCCTTATCGGGAACACAAATAGGTGAAGTCGCAAAAGCAGGGTTGGTTCTCATTCTATCTCTAAAAGATTCTTTACTCCATTTAACTAGCAACCTCTTAAGTTCATATCTATCCTGGCAAGCAAAAATAGCTGCAGAAGATTCTGCATCAAAAAGATAACCCTCAGGAATAGCAGGCATATTCTCATCATCACTATCATCATCGTATTCAGGTTCAATAATTTCTCTTTCTCTAGACCTAGCAATTTGCTCATCAAGAAATTCACCAAGGGGCACAGTACTATCAAGCATAGAAGTAGTTTCATCATAAGTATCATGCATAGCAGAAGTGGCATCATCAATAACATGCGAGATATCAGAATTCATTGCAGTAGCAGGTTTAGGTGTTTCTAGCTTACTCATAACAGAAGGAGAATCTAGTGCAAGGCTAGATGGCAGTTCCTCACCTCCCCTCGTAGTTGAGGGCAAAATAGTAGTTCGATCATCTTTCAAGTTCTTCATAGTGTCCAGCAGATATAAATCCCAAGTGACTCAAAGAATAGAGCTATGCTCCCCAGCAACGGCGCCAGAAAAAGGTCTTGATAACCCACAAGTATAGGGGATCGCCACAGTTTTCGAGGATAGAGTATTCAACCCAAATTTGTTGATTCGACACAAGGGGAGCCAAAGAATATTCTCAAGTATTAGCAGTTGAGTTGTCAATTCAACCACACCCTGAAACTTAGTATCTGCAACAAAGTGTTTAGTAGCAAAGTAATATGATAGTGGTGGTAACGGTAACAAAAGTAAAGACAACAAAAGTAATGTTTTTGGTATTTTGTAGTGATTGTAACAGTAGCAATGGAAAAGTAAATAAGAGAGAACCAGTATATGGAAAACTCATAGGCACTGGATTAGTGATGGATAATTATGTCGGATGCGGTTCATTATGTAACAGTCATAACATAGGGTGACACATAACTAGCTCCAATTCATCAATATAATGTAGGCATGTATTCCGTATATAGTCATACGTGCTTATGGAAAAGAACTTGCATGACATATTTTGTCCTACCCTCCCGTGGCAGCGGGGTCCTATTGGAAACTAAGGGATATTAAGGCCTCCTTTTAATAGAGAACCGGAACAAAGCATTAGCACATAGTGAATACATGAACTCCTCAAACTATGGTCATCACCGGTAGTGGTCCCGATTATTGTCACTTCGGGGTTGCCGGATCATAACACATAGTAGGTGACTATAGACTGCAAGATAGGATCAAGAACACACATATATTCATGAAAACATAATAGGTTCAGATCTGAAATCATGGCACTCGGGCCCTAGTGACAAGCATTAAGCATAGCAAAGTCATAGCAACATCAATCTCAGAACATAATGGATACTAGGGATCAAACCCTAACAAAACTAACTCAATTACATGATAAATCTCATCCAACCCATCACCGTCCAGCAAGCCTACGATGGAATTACTCACGCACGGCGGTGAGCATCATGAAATTGGTGATGGAGGATGGTTGATGATGACGACGGCGACGAATCCACCTCTCCGGAGCCCCGAATGGACTCCAGATCAGCCCTCCCGAGAGAGATTACGGCTTGGCGGCGGCTCCGTATCGTAAAACGCGATGCTTTCTTCTCTCGGTTTTTTCTCCCCGAAAGCCAATATATGGAGTTGGAGTTGGCGTCGGAGGGCCACCAGGGGGCCCACGAGGTAGGGGGGCGCGCCCAGGGGGCGCCCTCCACCCTCGTGAGTAGGGTGTGGGCCCCCTGGTCTTCATATTTGACGAGGATTTTTTATTGTTTTTTCTAAGGTGTTCGGTGGAGTTTCAGGTCATTCCGAGAACTTTTATTTTCTGCACATAAAACAACACCATGGCAATTCTGCTGAAAACAGCGTCAGTCCGGGTTAGTTCCATTCAAATCATACAAGTTAGAGTCCAAAACAAGGGAAAAAGTGTTTGGAAAAGTAGATACGACGGAGACGTATCAGCTGATGACCATTACTGGGCGCAGGCACTCAATTAGCGGGCTAGAGTATGCGGGTATGTCGCGGATGTCGGCTACGACATTGAGGTCGTCGACAGCGACAGCCTGACGCGGGCTATGTCACAGGTTAAGTGGCCCACCCCAACCCCTCGGGTTCAACCACCATCAATCTCATCCATGGCCTCGCTGCTAATCTCATGTGGCTCGCTGTCAAGAATTTGCCATCCTACATCGCCATCGAGCCCCTTTTGTCATTTATGAAGGACATGTTCTACGACGCTGGCTTGGGATCCACAGCTTCCAAGTCGCTCCTCATCAACGGTGACCACGAGGAGGGCACCCTCTCCAGCTCTTCCAAGGGGAAAGAGCCCATCTGCTCTTCCAAGGGGAAAGAGCCCGTCGGCGACATCAAGGAGGGCACCCTACAGTCGTGCTCTTCCAAGGGGAAGGAGCCCATCTGCGACAACATGGAGCACATCCAGGGTCCATGCTCTTCCCACGGGAACGAGCCCATCTGTGACAAGTGAGGAAACCCATGACTTGTTTTTCCGTGCCTCTTCACAGAGGGGAACCCATGATTTGTTTTGTTGAGTCCCTTTTGTAGTGTAGTGAGAATATGTCCAGTTTTAATTGCTATATTTGGTTATTTGCAGTATGCCTTGTTTATTTTAGTTGTTCACAATATGATACTCTATATGTGCAATTATTTACTGTGAAGTACATTTCATCAATCCAATTTTAAACGTACTGATAGGAATGCATATATTTGCTTGCTGTTAAGCCTGTTATAGCTAGCATATGCCTCTTTTAAAGTTTTTTGATTGTTCAGTTGTGTGTAGTTAGCATATGTCTAGTTTCAAATGCTATCTTAGGTTGTTCGTAGTATCCCTTGTTTATTCCAGTTATTCACAACCTGATGTTCTATATGTGAAATTATGAACTGTGCGGTTCAATTTCATCAATACCAATTTCAACAATACCACTATGAATGACTACACTTGGTTGATGCATCTTGTAGTTAACACGCCTTTCCATTTTTGTTTAACAATAACCAATGTACTTAGACCGACACAATACCAGTTTGAATGACTATGTTTGCTTGTTGTTAAATGTTAGGCATATTGCAGTTAACACACCTTTCCACTTGTTTTGATTTACTAGTGTGCTTAAACCTGCACACTGAAGCTATCTTTCAGGAGTGGTCAAGGAGGAATCACCCTCGATGACTATGACCGAGTAGCTACCTGGTAGTCCCCAAGTGTAGGGAATCATCATGGCAATTTCCAAAGGTGGAAGTGATAAGTATGGAGTGTCAAACCCACAAGGATCTAAAGGTAAGATCAATATTCTCTCAAGCCCTATCTGCCACTGATACGACTCTACATACACCGAACATTTGCTTCCAACTAGAAACGAGAAATAAAACTACGTTGTGGGTATGAAGAGGATAACTTTAAATGATATCGGGGAGCTAAAATATAAAAGTAGGTGCTATTATCATAAAGTTAGAATGTATTATTAAATATTATAAATAGCGAGTGTGGAATAATGATGGATTGGTGTGCGGAATTATCCTAGGCAATTGTTAACAAGACCGGTAGTCGTCATTGCAATTTCATATGAGGGAGAGGCATAAGCTAACATACTTTATCTTCTTGGATCATATGCACTTATGATTGGAACTCTAGCAAGCATCCGCAACTACTAAAGATCATTAAGGTAAAACCCAACCATAGCATTAAAGCATCAAGTCCCCTTTATCCCATACGCCACAACCCCTTACTTGGGTTTATGCTTCTGTCACTCAAGCAACCCACTATAAGCGAATCATGAACGTATTGCAACACCCTACAGCGGGAGTCCCTCACGCTTGCGCGACATGGAGGGCATAATAGGACAATACCAAAATAAAACATATAACTCGTACCAATCTATATCATCAATCAACCCAAAGACAAAAGATATCTACTCAAAACATCATAGGATGGCAACACATCATTGGATCAAAATATGTGGCATAAAGCACCATGTTCAAGTAGGGATTACAGTGGGGTGCGGGAGAGTGGACCGCATAAAAGACGTGAGGTTGGTGATGATGATGGTGATGTTGATGAAGACGATCACCACAGCGATGATTCCCCTCCCGATGGCACTCCGGTGCCACCGAGAGAGAGGAGGAGAGGTCCTCCCCCTTGTGCTTCCTCCTCCATGGCCTCCCCCCTGGATGGGGAGAGGTTCTCCCTCTGGTCCTTGGCCTTCATGGCGAGGATGGCCCCTCTGGGATCCTCCTCCATGGCCTCCGATGATGATGGTCCCCTCCGGCAGGGTGCCAGAGAGGGCCTAGATTGATTTCGTGGCTACAGAGGCTTGCGGCGGTGGAACTTCAGATCTAGGTTATTTTCTGGAGGTTTCTGTATTTATAGGATTTTTTGGCGTCAGTCTCACATCGGGGGGGGTCTCCGAATCATCCACGAGATAGGGGCCCCCGCCCAGGGGGGTGGGCGCGCCCCCCACCCTTGTGGACAGCCCGGGACTCTTCTGGCCCAACTCTTTTACTCCAGGGGCTTCCTTTGGTCCATAAAAAAACATCAAAATTTGGCACGTCAATTGGACTCCGCTTGGCATTCCTTTTCTATAAAACTAAAAAACAAGGAAAAACAGAAACTGTCACTGGGCTCTAGGTTAATAGGTTAGTCCTAAAAATCATATAAAATAGCATATAAATGCATATCAAACATCAACGATGGATAATATAATAGCATGAATACTTCATAAATTTAGATACATTGGAGACGTATCAGCATCCCCAAGCTTAATTCCTGCTCGTCCTCGAGTAGGTAAGTGATAAAAGAAATAATTTATGAAGTGTGAATGCTAGAAGGTGCACAAGTTTGATCAATGATAATTTCAATCACCTTTTCTAGCATAATTATATGTCATAACAGTAGCTCATCTCATAAAACTTTTCACAATAAAGGAACAAGCTATTCACATGTTAAAGTATAGATCATAAAATTTCTTGAAAACTAACAAACAGTGCTCTTAGTCATCAAACAATTGCAATTCATCTTATTTTCAGGAAGGGTCTAGGTAAGAGCTTTGATTTAGCAAATCCCACATATTCAACTATCATATAGTCTTTCACAATTGCTAACACTCATGTGATATTTATGGGTTCAAAGATTTAATCGACACAAAGAAAGATAGGGGCTTATAGTTTTGCCTCCCAACCTTTTAACTCAAGGGTAATGTCAACAATAATACTTTATGAAAACCTACTTCCAAGTGGATATATCTATCCGGATCACTCCAACACAAAGTGCTGCCAAAGGAAAAAGTGTAAAAAGGAAAGGTGATGATCACCATGACCATTGTATAAGGGTAGAAGATAAAAGTAAAAGATAGGCCCTTCGCGGAGGGAAGCAGAGGTTGTCATGCGATTTTAAGGTTTGTCGGGGGTTGGGTGCGACATATGCCAAAGGATGGCTTATCATGGTGGGAGCGAGTAGAACGTCGCTGGTGCCTAGAAGCGGGATGAGGCGTAGACACGAACGCCGGCTTACTTTACCCAGGTTCGGGGCTCTCCTAGGAGATAACACCCCTAGTCCTGCTCTATGGGGTCTCCGCATGATCACTAAGGCGCAAGTGATACAAAGTTGCTCCTTGAGCTGTATGCTAGAGGTAGGAGAAGGCAAGGCTAGCTCTCTCCTGCTCTAGGGAAGTGGCTAGGTCTAATGGGGTGGGAACCCTTTGCATGGGTGCCCTGGGGGGTTTATATAGGCCTACCCCCAGGGGTACAATGGTAATCTAGCCGGGTGCTGGGCCTGGCTGTCAGTGTCTCCGGCCTCCGGCTTCTCTGCCGACTACTGGGGCCCGCCGCGTGGTGGGCCCCGCCGACTGGTCTGGTACGGAGTCGACAGGATGCTCCGCCGCTGGTGGGTCTGGTTGGTGGCTGCTCGCTATAGCCGTGCTACTAATGACGCGGGCTTGGTCAACTCCATATGGCTACAGTCCCGCCGCCTGGTGGGAGATCACTGTAGCCACACTTGGTCTCATCAGGTTAATGGTGCACTTGCTTCGAGGGAAGGGACGGCCGCCTGCGGGGGTCCGACCTTCCTGTGGTCCGACTGGTTTGGCGTACGCTATCTTCCGAGGTGTCACTGCCCAGTAGGGCCTGCAGCCTGCGGGCCGTACCGACAGGTCATCGTGGGGAACAGGGCTCCGCCTGTCCGGAGTGATGTCATGGGGAAGTGGCAACAGTGACACGTCATGCGGAGATCTCTGCCTGTATGGGGCATTGTGGCCACGCCAAGCCCAAGATTCAGGGGTGAGGGGCTTCACTGTAGCCACGCCCTATCTCGTCCTCTTGATGGGGGCGCAAACTCTGAGGGCGCCAGGTGGTCGCCTGCTCGTCGTCGTCCTCTCTGGAGGCCGGCTGATTGGAGCCGGTTGATCGTGGTGCCATCTGTAGGTGGTTGGCTGTCCTCTGGGAGCCGGCCGTTGGGCTAGCCAGCCCCCGGAGGGGGGAGCTTCAGCTTGGGATTCTGCGGGGCGAAGCCGGCCCAAAGTTTTGATATGCCCAGGGACTCGGGTGAGGCTACCCGTGGCCCATTACTCCGACAGTAGTCCCCGAAGCCGGTGAGGCATTGTGGTCGAGGGGCCGCGAAGTCTCAGTGGCTTCCCCCTTCACCGAGCTCTAGGAGAATGCTCGATTCGCCTTGCGGTGCGCCGACTGCTGGAGTCAGTTTTGACAAGGCGGGATTATCGGCCGATTTTGAATTCCAAGGCGGGAAAACAGGTGGGCGTGCCAGGTAAGTTTCCCAGGGCTGCCGCCCGCCATATGTACGCCACGCGGCACACGCCAGTCCGGCCAGCCTGCCACCCCATGCTCCTGATGGGACGTGAGAGCGGGTCGGGCCCGCTACTACCGGGCCTCGGCATGCGGGCGGATCTGCTGTGCAGACGTGGGCGGTTGCGATTCCCACGAACGTTCAAGGCGCGGTAAGTGTGCACGGTAAACGGGGGGTCGTGGGGTCGTGGGCGCAGTTAATCCCACGATCCCATGCCCCGCCCCCTAGGCTTCGTAGCTCGAGGGCTATAAGTAGGTGGAGGGAGGGATGCGGCGGAGCACGCGCGCCCCCTCCCACATTCTCTTTTCCACCTTCTGTTCTCTCCGCCATTGCTGCTGCTGCTGCTCCATGCTTGCCGTGGTGCCGCTGCCGTTCGCCGCCGACGCGCTCCTCCTCCCTTCGTGGCCCCGCCTGAAGCCATGGCGCGCGAGAAGGGCGGCGACTGGGACGGATCGACGGTGATTGAAGACCACATCTCCCTCCTCCGAGACACGCGCCGGATGCCCAACGCGGCGTTCGTCATGGCGCGGGTGCCGCCGGCGGAGGAGATTTCACCGACACCGAAGGGGAATGATCGGGTCGTCTTTGGCTCGCACTTCCTCCGTGGCTTCGGCCTTCCGGTGAGCGGCTTCCTCCGCTCGTTCCTCGACTTCAACCATCTCCAACCTCATCATCTGATGCCCAACACCGTGACCCTGCTCTTTGCCTTCGTCATGGTGTGCGAGGGCTACATCGACATCCTCCCCACACTCGAGCTGTGGGGAGCAATCTTCTACGGGAAGCTAGGCACCTCCGCCAAGGACATGGCGGCCGAGTGCGGTGGATTCGTCGCCGTGTGCCGGACGGCAAAAAGGAATGCCTTCCCCGTCATCAAGTTGTCACAGTCGGTAAAACTGTGGCAGCAATCTTACTTCTATGTTGAGAACATCGATCCGGCTGTCGACTTCATCAACCTGCCGGCCTATGAGGCCGGCCCCCCTACCGGGCTTCGGCCCAACTGGGGCTACAAGCCGAAGCCGGTGTCGGCGGATGCGGCGGCCGCCATCGGCCGACTCCGGGTGCTCCAGGAGTCGGAGGGCCTCATGGCCTCCGACCTCCTCATCGCCTTTCTCGAGCATCGGGTCCTCCCGCTCCAAGGCCGCCCTCACCCGCTCTTCCGGATGAGCGGGCACCGCGACCCAAGCCGGTTGTGCACGAAGGAGATGCCGACTGCTGAGGTCGCGCAGATGGTGAACGAGATCTCCGACCTCAAGGTGTTGGAGGAAGATTGGTGGTTCGGGAAGCAGCCGTATTCCCGCGACGACCCGCCGCCTGCCATAAGTCCCTTGATTTCTTCCTTTAGCTCTGTCTTTCAGTCTTGTTCTTGTCGTGATACGACTCCCTTCTGGAGCGCAGATTTATATGTCTGAGGCGACGGCCACCATCATGGGGCCGGGTGGTGACTACCTGCCGGACAGGGCAGTGAGTGATGTGGATGACCCCGACTTGGGGGCGTCCGCCCTGGCGGATGATGCAGCAGGCGGCGGTGACGGAACAGGCGGCTCCAAGGAGGGCGGCACCGTGGAGACCTGGCCCGACGATGATGACGACGAAGACGAGCCACACCCCGCCCGGAGCATTGTCAACACCGGCGCCGGCCCCTCTACTGGGCCACCTGCCCGTGGCGGCAAATGCAAGCAGAGGCAAGGCGCTGCCCTGTTTGGCAGCACCCCGAAGAAGCCCAAGAACCCGGCCGCGGCGACCAGGCGGAAAGAAGCCGCGGCCAAGGTGTCCAAGTACCAGAGGTAGCCGAAGGTGCCAGTCATGGTGTCGGCGTAAGTGTCCTTCTCATGTTTCCACCTCTTTGCCGATCGGGCCAAAAAACTTTTTTGTCTTATCTTCCTATCTCAGGGCCCGGCTCACCCTCAAGAAGTCGGGCGCCGCCTCGGTTATCAGGTCGGCGGAGACCTCCTCCACCAGCCGGCGAATCGACCCGGCCGTCGACCTCCGTGAGGCGAGGGAGCGGAACGCTCGGGAGGCGCGTGAGGAAGAGGCCAACCGTCTGGCGAAGACGGAGGCGGACAAGGCCGCAGCCTCCGCGGCGAGGAAGATTGCGCAGGCGGAGGCCGAAGCTGCGAAGAAGGAGCGGCTCACGGAGGCCGCACGCCGCCAGGAGCCACTGCTTGTGACGCCTCTGAACACCGCACCACCCCCGCCGGAGTTCGAGGCGACGACTGGGGGAGCCGGCGACGAGCAGCCGGTCAGGGAGAGGGAGGGCGGCGACGTGGCCATGCTGGACGTCATCGTGCCACCGCCACCACCAACCAACGAAACGCAGGATGAGCAACCGGCCGCTTCGCCGGTGCCACCAGCCGGGGACGTAGTGGTGACGAACCTGACTCCGAAGGTCCGCACACCCGCGCATTGCCGTTTTGCGAAGGCGGCCTCGGCACCGTGGCCGCTAGAAGCCGGTGCCGCGATCTCGTCAGTCCCCAACACCAAAGCGACCAGCGCCGCACCCACTGGCTGGGTACCCGGAGGTGGGACAGGCGCCCTGGCCCAGGCGTCCCTTGACGTCCAGGCCAAACTCTGGGCCGAAGCCGAAGCCCTCAAGCGCTGCAATGAGGTGTTCCTGGAGTCGCGGGCAGCCATCCACGTAAGTTTTCTTTGCTTCTCTTTATTTTGATCTTCTTGCTTTCTTCGTGGGGGCGCGGAAGCGCACCCACTGGGTGTAGTCCCCAAGTTTCGGGCCGGCTACCGAGCAGGCGGTCCGGAACTTTAATCTTGCAAATGTCAAATGTTGACTTTGTCTGATATCCCTTCTGCAGGACTACCACAATCTTCACGCGGTCACCTTTAACTCCAGGGTCCGGGAGCTGGAGACGCAGACCGCCCATCTGTCCGAGAGCCGGAGTAAGCCTTGATTTCCTTTCTTCGCGGGGGCGCGCTGGAGCACCCGCGGGCTGTAGTCCCCGAGGTTCGGGCCCACTGCTGAGTAGTCGGGCCGAATCTCCCAAGTGGCTTTATCTTTGCTAGCTACTTCTTCTCTGCGGGGGCGCAATGGTGCACCCGCGGGCTGTAGTCCCTGAGATTCGGGCCGACTGCTGAGCAGTCGGGCCAGATCTCCCCGGCAACTACATCCCTCTTTGTCATTCGACTGATATTCTTTCTTCTTTCTTTTTTACAGAGGCCAATGCTGCCCTACAGCAGCAGCTGGGCGAAGCCAACACCGCCCTGCGCAGCAAGGAGGCAGAGTGCAGCAAGCTGGCCGATGAGCGAGATTGCCTGGTCACTTAGCTCGCCGAGCAGGCGGAAGCCCTTAAGACGGCCCATCGGGAGGCGAAGGCGGAGACCGACCTCCTCGCTAAATTTGAGATCGAACGCTCCTCCTGGGCTAACAAGGAGGCGCAGATGACGGCCTGCTTCAGCAGCATCGAAGACTTGGTCAATGGTGAGCTTTGTTTTCTTTGTTTCTTGTTTGGAGCTACCGGCCCTTATCTAGGCCGACTGCTTGTTTCTGACTTTGGCTTTTCTTGCCTTCTGTCCAAGCAGACTTCTTCCCGGGCCACTCCATCGCTGCGAACTAGATCATCAAGGCCCAGCGCGAGGAGCGGAGGGCAGAAGGCATGCAGATTGCTGCTGACGCCCCCCGAACCCTCAGCGAGCAAATCCTCAGCATCCAGGCCCGTCTTCGGCCCGCCCATCAAATGTTGTGCCATCTTCAGCGTGTCGGGGCCCAGGCGATTTCCATCCTCTGGCCTGGCTTGCCATCTCCGCGCACCCCAAGTCAGACTGCCAACTGGCTGGAGGTGGCGGCCGGCCGCATGGAGGCCTGGAAGGGCTCTGCAGCCCGGGCAGGAGCATGCCGGGCGCTGGAGTTTGTCAAGGCGTGGTATCCTGGGCTAGATCTAGCCCAGTTGCCCACTTTCCGGCTGCAGGTGCAGGAGGAGCTAGTGGCGGTGGAAGCCGAGCTTATCAACAGGGCGGCGACGATTGCCGACTTCACCGACACCAGTGTCTTCATCCCGGAGGTAGTCGAGGAAGGCGCGAAGCGCCGTTGGAGTGGCTCGGGCTGAACCCGGAGGACAGCAAGGACTCGGCTGAAGTCATCGACTCCAGCGATGTAGGGGAATAGGGGGAGGAGGAGGAGGAGGAGGAGAGCGAAGACGACGTGCCAGAGGTTGGGGCGGATGGTCAGCCCCAACCTGACTAGGCCTCAAGCAACGATCCGCGCTCCAAAGCGCCGACTGCTGCTGGAGGCCCCCAGGCGGGGATCGACCAGTCGCCGGTTCCTCCGACGGATGCCATTGACTCTGTCATCCAGCCCTTCGCCATCCCGACTGGCGCTGCCGACTCCAGCGCCCAGCCGGAGCCACCTGCTGCGCCAACCGGCATAGCTAACTCCATCATCCAGCCAGAGTCTTTCGCTGCTCGTTAGGAAGTTTTATCTTTTTCTTTCCCTGCTTGCTAGTCTGGACATCTTGATTAAATTCACACAATTCCACCCGCGGGGTGTATATCAAACTTTGTTGAATGCCGGTCTATGGGCCTTTATCTTGTAAATATCTTATCGCAATTTATGCTTTTGTTTCCCGACTTCTAACTTTTCTTGCTTTATACTCCTTGCTTTTTTCCTTTGCTGCCCTCCCTTAGCTACCCTCTTGCCAGCCAAGTAGCCGCTCTGCGGACTGCGGCTGGTTTGAGTACTTAGCTTTTTGCCGGAGGGCAAGTACTTAGCCGTTTGGAGATTTTGGCAAGGGAAGCAGAAGCCGGCCAACCGGCTGCTCGGCAGCTGGCCGAACAGGTGTGGTGCCGGCCTCAACTATATGCGTTTTTCCTTAGCCATTTTTCATGTGGGCACTGTTTTGCAACCCCTGCCCGCCATTCAGTCGCTCCGCGAGTTGCGGCTTCTGACAGAGGAAGTTTTAGGTGCCAACACATTACTTGTCCGTCTGCAGGAGGCGGCATATAGTAGGAGGCGGCAAACCTCCGGGCCGACTGGTCGAACCCGATGCCAGGCAGAAATAATAAAACAATGCACACTCATAGGCATAACACTTATCATGTAGATAAAAGGAGGGTAGTCCCCGAGTTCTTCTCAGGGGACCCGGAGTCTTCATACATAATACAAAAGGTAGCGTGATACATACTGCTTTCAACTATAAAATCTCCGGAGGAGGTTTGCATTCAACGGCCTCTCCGTCTCCTTGCCTGAATCATCCCTTTTGCATGCTCTGGGCTTCTGAGCGTCGATCGGATAGTAGGAGTCGTTGCCCAGCACCTTGCTGATGATGAAATGGCCTTCCCAAGGTGCCGAGAGCTTGTGCTGGACGGCTGTTCGCTGGATCAGCCGGAGCACAAGGTCTCCCTCTTGGAAGGATCTTGGCTTCACCTTGCGGTTGTAGTATCGGCACAGACTCTGTTGGTAGATGGCGGACCGGCTGAGTGCCAGCAGTCGGCCCTCCTCTAGTAGGTCGACGCCGTCTTCCCGTGCCTCCGTGGCATCCGCCTCGGTGTACATGGTGACTCACGGGGAGTCGAACTCTATGTCCGTTGGGATGACGGCTTCAGCACCATAGATGAGGAAGAAGGGCGTGAAGCCGGTCAACTTGTTCGGAGTTGTGCGTAGGCTCCAAAGGACGGCCGACAGCTCATTGAACCAGTAGCCGGCCGAATGCTCTAGAGTCTCGACCAGTCGGGGCTTGATGCCGGACAAAATGATGTCGTTTGCTCGCTCAACCTGGCCGTTTGACTGCGGATGGGCAACGGATGCTAAGTCTAGTCGGATGCCCTGTGTCGCGCAAAAACGAGCCAAGGCTCGTTTGGCAAAGTTTGTGCCGTTGTCGGTGATGATGCTATGTGGTATGCCGTACCGAGTGGTGATGTCGGCGATGAAAGTCACGGTAGTCAGCCCATTCAGTTTCTTGATTGGCTTTGCCTCTATCCACTTGGTGAACTTGTCCATAGCTACAAGGAGATGAGTCATGCCACCACGGGCCGTCTTGAATGGCCCCACCATATCCAAACCCCAAATAGCAAAGGGCCAAGCAATGGGGATGGTCTTGAGTGCAGAAGCTGGCAAGTGTGGCTTGGAGCGGAACTTCTGGCACCCCTGGCACTTCGGACCAATTCTTTGGCTTCTTCTAGAGCAGTCGGCCAGAAGAAACCGTGGCGGAAAGCTTTGGCAACAAGTGATCTTGAGGCCGCGTGGTGACCACATTCGCCTTGGTGAATATCTCTAAGGATTTCTTGACCCTGGTCCGGCTCCACGCAGCGCTGGTACACACCAGTGACACTGCACTGAACCAGCTCTTTGTTGACTATGGTGTATGCTGCTGCCCGCCGTTGCACTTGTCGGGCCAGGGTCTCGTCGGCCGGTAGCTCTTTGTTCACCAGGAAGTTGAGGATGGGTTGAGCCCATGATGGTGCTGATATCTCTCCCACAGCCACCACAACAACTTGTACAAGGGCGGTTGGGCCGGGAGGCGGCGGGTTGGAGTCGGCTGCCGTCTGCTGTCTTGAAGAAGTCCCCGGGCTGATTGTAGCAGTCCCCGAGCCGGGCTCTAGAATCCTCGGGCCGGGTGCGACGGCTGTAGTCCCCGGGCCGCCTGCCGAAGTCCCCGCGCCGGCTTCTGGTATCCTCAAGTCGGATTTGACTGATGAAGATACAGTCAGACTCTGGAGATGGCTTGACAGACAGCTTGAGGAGGCACTGCAAGGCGACGCCGGCTGGTATCGCCAGTCGGGTGGAGTCGATCTATGCCAAGGCATCCGCTTTCTCATTATCATTTCTTGGCACATGGAGGAACTCGCACCCGTCAAAGTATCCACTGAGTTGCTGCACGAGGAAGCGGTAGCTTGCCATATTCGCGTCCTTGGCGTCCCAGTCGCCTGACGACTGTTGGACCACCAAGTCGGAGTCACCATAGCACAGGATCCGGCGAATGCCGAGTTCCTTGGCAAGCCAGAGTCCATGTATGAGTGCCTCGTATGCTGCTATGTTGTTGGACGTGGCAAAATGGACTTGCAGCACATATCTGAGCTTGTCGCCTTTGGGAGAGGTGAGGACAATGCCAGCTCCCAGCCCGGTGTGCATTTTGGAACCATCAAAATGCATCCGCCAATGGGTGGAGTCTGGCGCTGGCGGTAAGTACTGGGTCTCGGCCTAGTCGACGAGGAATTCGGCCAGCACTTGTGACTTGATGGTGGTGCGAGGCTGGTAGTAGATGGTGTACGGGGCCAAATCAATAGCCCACTTGGCCACTCAGCCAGAAGCATCTCGACTTCCAATGATCTCAGCAAGCTGAGCCATGCAGACGACAATTATTGGGTGCTCTTGAAAGTAAGGCTTCAGCTTCTTGGCGGCAAAGTGCACACCATAGCACATCTTTAGATAATGTGGGTAGTTTTGCTTGGAGGTGGACAGTACTTCACTCAAGTAATATACCGGTCTCTGGACCGGCAATGCTCTGCCCTCCTCCTTGTGCTCTACCACTATGACTGTGCTGACAACCCGACTGGTGGCAGCGATATAGAGGAGCATGGGCTCCTTCTCAGTTGGAGCCGCCAAGATAGGCGGGGTTGTCAACATCTTCTTGAGTTGGAGAAAAGCTTCGTCCGCCTTGTCGTTCCACTCGAAAAAAGTGGTCTTCTTGATGAGCTGGTACAGTGGAAGAGCCTTCTCGCCCAGCCAACTGATGAAATGGCTAATTGATGCCAAGCAGCTGGTGAATTTCTGCATGTCCAGCAGTTGGGTGGGCACCTCCATCTTCTCAATGGCCTTGATCTTCACAGGGTTGCACTCTATGCCGAGCTTTGAGACCAGAAAACCGAGAAGCTGGCCGGCTGGTAATCCAAAGACGCATTTCTTCGGGTTGAGCTTGATCTGGAATCGACGCATGTTCTCAAAGGTTTCTTTGAGGTCTTCTAGCAGCGTGCTACGCTTCTCCGTCTTCACCACCACATCATCCACATAGACATGGGCATTTCTGCCGAGTTGCTTGAGGAGACACTTCTGCATGCAACGCTGAAACGTGGTGCCGGTGTTTCGCAAGCCGAACGTCATGGTCAGGTAGCAGAAAGCTCCAAATGGTGTGATGAAGGCGGTCTTCAGCCTGTCGGCCGGGTTCAGCTTTATCTGATGGTACCCTGAGTATGCATCCAAGAAACTCAGCAGCTCGCATCTGGCTGTGGACTCTATCACTTGGTCAATTCTTGGTAGGGCAAAGGGATCTTTGGGGCAAGCTTTGTTGAGGCTAGTATAGTCAATACACATGTGCCACTTCTTATTCTTCTTCAACACCAGGACTGGGTTGGCCAGCCACTCTGGAAAGAACACTTCCATGATGAATCCGGCTGCTAGAAGCCAGGATATTTCTTCTCCGACAACTCTTCTCTTCTCTTCTAACAGGCGGCACAAGGTCTGCCTGACCGGCTTGGCGTCAAGTCGGACATGTAACTTGTGCTCGGCGAAATCCGTCGGAACACCCGGCATGTCTTTGGGAGACCATGCGAAGATGTCCTGATTCTCACGGAGGAAATCGACGAGCTTGCTTTCCTATTTGCTGTCAAGGTTTGCACCTATGACAGCGTGCCTCTTCGGGTGCTCCGGGTCCAAGGGTATCTTATTTTTTTCTTTTGCCGGCTTGAATAAGCCCTCAACCTCCGACTCCTTGGGGATGGGTGACATTTCTGGCTTCTTTCCTACCAACGCCACCACCCGGTCAAGGAGCCGCTACTCAGCTGCAATCACGAGGGACTCGGCCAGCCGGCTGCTATCCACGGCACAGGCGGTCGACTTCTTGTAGTCTCCGACTACAGTTGGGATCCCCTTGGTACTCGGCATCTTCATCTTGAGGTAGGCATAGTGAGGGACTGCCATGAACTTGGCCAGAGCAGGTCGGCCAAGCAGTGCATGGTAGGGGCTTTCAAGGTCGACCACTTCAAACCAAACTGGCTCACGGCAGAAATGATTCTTGTCTCTGAAGATAACATCGATTTGGGTCTTGCCAATTGGTGAGCAGGAAAGGCCAGGGACTATGCCATGGAGTACAGTCTGACTGGGAAGGAGCTGCTTCTGCTTGATTCCCAACTTCTCCATTGTGTCATGGTACAGGATATTGATGCTGTTGCTGCCATCTAACAAGACTCTGGAGAAATGCGCTGCCCGCCTCTCCATTTCAAAGGTAGCATCTAGGACCAGGGCGTATGAACCTGGGGAAGGCATCACTTCCGGGTGGTCGGCCCTGCTCCAACTGATAGGCTTCTCAGACCAATGCATGAATTTTGGAGTATTTGAGGCCACTGCTTGTACTTCTTGCTGTTGCTGACGTCAGCTGCGTCTATCATCGGCCACGCTGGTGAATACAACATAAGCTCTGTGTTCCTCTGGGTACTCGTCTTGTATGGCACCAACTGGCCGGGCCGCCGGCTGCTGTGGCTGAGGAGGCGGCGGTCCGGCAGGCGGAGGAGGCAGGAGTCCATCTCCCTTGGCGATTTTGGTGAGCCAATGGCACTTCCGAGTGGTGTGGTTGGACGGCTTTGTGCCGCTATGGAACTTGCAAGGTGCATCTAGGATCTGCTCATAAGAGAAGGCAAGCAACCAATTGGGCTTGCCGCCCTTCTGACGCTTGGGTGCCGGCTGCCCCTCCGGCTGCTGGTCCTCGACTATCGCCACCTGCCGGCTGGTGGAAGCCGGCTGAGCGGCCTTCCGCTTGTTGTCGCTTGGATGCTGCCACCAACTAGTCTCACCAGCCGGAGTCCGAGGGGCCTGAGGTGCCACCTTGCCGGACGCATCAACTAGGATTTCCGCCTTCATGGAGGAGTCACCCGTGGCGTGCTTGTTAGTGATGATCAGCAGCTCGTCGAGCGTCGCAGGCTCATCGAAGAGGAGTCGATGCTTGAGGACGGTGCCCTCTCGGCACCCGGCTTTGAAATACTCGATTGCCTGCACCTCGTACACGCCTTCGCAGGAGTTGCGTAGCTCGGCCCAGCGCGTGAGATAGTCGCGAGTCGATTCGCTGGGCCCTTGGACGCACAAGGAGAGTTGTCGGGGCTTGGGAGGCCGCTTGTACGTGCTGTTGAAGTTGCGGATGAAGGCCTCGGTGAAATCAACACAGCTGTTGATGCTAGGGATTCAGGCTGTTAAGCCATGTCCGGGCCATGCCCTGAAGCATGAGCGGGACGTACTTCACGGCAACGCGCTTGTTCTCGTTCGCTATGCTGACGGCCGTGGAGTAGTCGACCAGCCAGTCCTCTGGCTTCACGGAGTCGGTGTACTTGGGCGTATCTCGCGGGAGGGTGAACCCTTTGGGAAAGGGCTCATCTCGGATTCGTGGGCCGAAACAGGGCGGGCCCAGTGCGCCCTCTTCTTCTAGCGCCAGGAATCGGTTGAGGTGGTCGATCCGATGGCGGGCGTCATTCTCTTCAACTCCTTCTCGGCGGCCAAGGCGGTCGCCGAGTGTCGGGTGTGTGACAGGCGGCGGAGTGGGGTGCCTAGCTCCACAAGGTGGGGGAGGCGGAGGGTCGCCTCGCCGCTCCACCACTCGAGGACAGCCGTCTTCGTCACGCTCAATGGAAAGGCGAGTCCGGCTTCGGCTGGAAGCCGGCTCATTGCCTCGCCTTCCGCGGGTGCCGCCAGTCGGCGTCCGGGATGTCGCGCCGTGATCCTGGCGAAGGGGCGGTTCATCATTCCGCGGGGCGGGTACTTCAGCGTGGCAGCTGGCTTCGTGCTGCACGGCGGCCGCGTCCAAGAGCTACTGGACTCGCTCCGTCATGTGGCGACGCTCGTCGCCCTCGTACTTGTCTAGCTCGTCCGTCACCGCTTGGGCGGCCCGAATGTTCTCTGCAGGCATGGCGTAGACGGGGCATTCTGCCCCGAACATGCTAGCGATGGTCGCGCCATGCTGCCGGATAGAGCCAATGCGGCTAGGCCCCTCAGGAGCCGGCGTGCCGCCAATGGCCCGGTCCATCTCGCGCCGATAGGTGGCCGAGAGGCATCGCACGCTGGCCAGTCGGCCAGCGCTCTCGAGGAGCTGGACGCGGCGTGCTTCCAGCGTTTCAGCGTCTGCGTCTTCTGGGATGGGCGCCATCAGGTCTCGCAGCGCCGCATCGAGTGGGTCTCGAGCGTCTCCGCCCGAGCGCTCGCCACTGTTGATGACGAGCACCTCCATGATGGTGTCCCGCCGCTGTGCTCGCAAGGAGGCGGCTCGTCGTAGACCACCATGTTGGTAGGGAACACGTTAAGCGACGCCGTGTCGGAGTCGACGATCATCGAGTCGGTGGAGCCAATAGACTCCAGGTCCACAGCCGGCTTGCTGGTGATGTGAAGCTGGTCGAGGAGGCTGACAAGACGGTTCTCGGGGCAGCCGGTGCCCGCGTCGGAGGCCGGCTCGTTGGAGAGGTGAACCTCGCTAAAAGGTCGGCGAGGCAGCTCGCCGCGCAGGCGATCTCCGCGCCGTGCAGCGCGTCAAAGCTGACGCCATCGGGCGTGCTAGGCTGGCTTCGTTCGCCAGGACGAAACAAGGTTCCCGTCCAGAGCAGGTCTCCGGGAGATGGTGCACCTCGCCCCATGGTGGGTGCCAAATGTCGGGGGTTGAGTGCGACATATGCCAAAGGATGGCTTATCATGGTGGGAGTGAGTAGAACATCGTCGGTGCCTGGAAGTGGGATGAGGCGTACACACAAACGCCGGCATACTTTACCCAGGTTCGGGGCTCTCCTAGGAGATAACACCCATAGTCCTGGTCTGGGGGGTCTCCGCATGATCACTAAGGCGCAAGTGATACAAAGTTACTCCTTGAGCTGTATGCTAGAGGTAGGAGAAGGCAAGGCTAGCTCTCTCCTGCTCTAGGGAAGTGGCTAGGTCTAATGGGGTGGGAACCCTTTGCATGGGTGCCCTAGGGGGTTTATATAGGCCTACCCCCTAGGGGTACAATGGTAATCTGGCCGGGTGTTGGGCCTGGCTGTCAGTGTCTCCGGCCTCCGGCTTCTCCGCCGACTACTGGGGCCCGCCGCCTGGTGGGCCCCACCGACTGGTCTGGTACAGAGCCGACAGGCCGCTCCCGCCATTGGTGGGTCTGGTTGGTGGCTGCTCACTGTAGCCGTGCTGCTAATGACGCGGGCTTGGTCAACTCAGTGTGGCTACAGTCCCGCCGCCTGGCGGGAGATCACTGTAGCCACACCTAACCTCATTAGTTTAATGGTGCACTTACTTCGAGGGAAGGGACAGGCGCCTGCAGGGGGTCGGCCTTCCCATGGTCCAGCTGGATCGGCGTACGCCGTCTTCCGAGGTGTCACTGCCTAGTAGGGCCCACAGCGTGCGGGCTGTACCGACATGTCGTCATGGGGAACAGGGCTTCGCCTGTCCTGAGTGATGTCATGGGCAAGTGGCAACAGTGCCACCTCGTGCAGAGATCTCCACCTGTACGGGGCATTGTGGCCACGCCAAGGCCAAGATTCAGGGGTGAGGGGCTTCACTGTAGCCACGCCCTATCTCGTCCTCTTGATGGGGGCGCAAACTCTAAGGGCGTCAGGTGGCCGCCTGCTCGTCGCCGTCCTCTCTGGAGGCCGGCTGATTGGAGCCGGCTGCTCGTGGTGCCGTCTGTAGGTGGTTGGCCGTCCTCTCGGGGCCGGCCATTGGGCTAGCCGGCCCCTGAAGGGCGGAGCTTCAGGTTGGGATTCTGCGGGGCGAAGCCGGCCCAAAGTTTTGATATGCCCAGGGACTCGGGTGAGGCTACCCGTGGCCCATTACTCCGACAAGGTTGGATGCACAAAATCTTAATGCAAAAGAACGTCACTTTATATTGCCTCTTGTGATAGAGACCTTTATTATGCAGGCCATCGCTTTTATTTCTTCCCTATCACAAGTTCGTATAAAGCTTATTTTCTTTGAACTAATAGACCTTACATATTTAGAGAGCAATTTTTATTCCATGCATCGATGACAACTTACTTGAAGAATCTTACTCAATCCATAGGTAGGTATGGTGGACTCTCATGGCAAAACTAGTTTAAGGTATGTTTGGAAGCACAAGTAGTTGGTGCAAAGAATTTGGCTAGCATGAGAGGGAAAGTCAAGCTCAACATGTTGGATGATCCAAGACAATATAACGTTTCAGATATAGGAAAACATATCCCATTAAGTTGTCTTCCTTGTCCAACATCAACCTTTTAGCATGTAATATTTTAATGAGTGCTCACAATTACAAAAGATGTCCAAGATATTATATTTATATGTGAAATATCTCTTCCTTCAATATTCTTTCATGAATTGTTCAAGTGACCAATTCTGCGTTTGCTAACTTTCAATAAGTTTACTACCTATACTTATTCTGTGTGAAGTCATTACTCCCCATGGTATAAGCATATGAAACATATATAAATTCAGATTTATGATATTCAATTCATTCAACCATTTACTCATAGGATATACGTGAAGCGCGTGAGTAAATCACAAACTACTCCAAAAAGATATAAGTGAAGAACACTGAGTAGTCAAATAATTAACTAGCCATGGGAGGATTATTTTTCATTCAAGATTTCAGATCCAATGATTTTATTCAAACAGCAAGTAATATTGAAAATATTCTCCAAGCAAAACACATATCATGTGATGAATAAAAATATAGCTCCGAGTAAAGTATACCGATAGTTTTGAAGACGAAAGAGGGGATGCCTTTCGGGGCATCCCCAAGCTTAGGCACTTGAGTCTTCCTTGAATATTACCTTGGGGTGCCTTGGGCATCCCCAATCCTAGGGTCTTTCTGCTCCTTATTCTCCTCATATCAATATCTCACCCAAAGGTTGAAAACTTCAATCACACAAAACTTAACGGAACTTCGAGAGATAGGTTAGTATGATAAAGAGTAAACCATTCACTTTGGTACTGTTAAAGACAAGGTTAATAATTGTTCTCACACAATTCCTACTGTACCATATCATTTCTACAATTTATATTGAGAAATATAAGCCATAGAAACTAGAAAACAAGCAAACTATGCAATGAAAACAGAATCTGTCAGAAACAGAACAGTCTGTAATGATCTGAACAACAACCATACTTCTGCTACTCCAAAAATTATGAAATAAATTGGTGGACGTGAGGATTTGTCTATTAATCTTCTGCAAAAAGAATCAACTCAAAATCACTCTTCTGTAAAAAAATGGCAGCTAATCCCGTGAGCGCAAAGTTTCTGTTTTTTACAGTAAGATCACATTAACTTTCACCCAAGTCTTCCCAAATGTCTTACTTGGAAATTTATTGAAACAAAAGCTATAAAACATGATTAATACAGTATCTTAATCATGTAAACACACAAAGACAGCAAGGGTAGATATTGGGTTGTCTCCCAACAACGCTTTTCTTTAATGCCTTTTAGCTAGGCATGATGATTTCAATGATGCTCACATAAAAGAAAAGAATTGAAACATAGATAGAGCATCATGAAGAATATGACTAGCACATTTAAATCTAACCCACTTCCTATGCCTAGGGATTTTGTGAGCACATAATTTATAGGAACAAGAATCAACTAGCATAGGAAAGCAAAACAAGTATAACTTCAAAACTTTAAGCACATAGAGAGGAAACTTGGTATTATTGCAACTCCTACAAGCATAAATTACTCCCTCATAATAATTTTCAGTAGCATAATGAATGAATTCAACAATATAACTATCACATAAATCATTCTTTTCATGATCTACAAGCACCGAAATTTTTCTACTCTCCACATAAGCAAAATTCTTCTCATTCGGAATAGTGGGATCACTAATTCCTAAAGTTGACACTCTTCCAAACCAACTTTAGATGATAGTATTATTCATACTCCAAAATATATAAGTGAAGTTCATGGAGCATTCTGCAATTAATATAGACTAACCAATATCCAAGATCAAAATATGTAAGTGAAGCACATGAAGCATTCTATAAAACCATACTCAAAAGATTTAAGTGAAGCACAAAGAGCAATTATATAAGATCATACTTAAAAGATATAAGTGAAGCACATGAAGTATTCTATAAATCAATGAAGGGCTAACTCATACTAGCATGGTTCTTAAAGAAAAAAAAGAAAAAGACAAAGGACACAAATCATGTGAACAAAACAAAAACCAAGGTATACCGATATTTGTTGAAGAAGAAAGATGGGATGCCAACCGGGGCATCCCCAAGCTTAGATGCTTGAGTATCCTTTGAAATATTTACTTGGGGTGCCTTGGTCATCCCCAAGATTGAACTCTTGCCTCTCTTTATTCTTCTCATATTTATAGCTCCTCGATCTTCGAACACTTCATCCACACAGAACTTTAACAAAAACTTTGTGAGATCCGTTAGTGTAATAAAGCAAACTACCACTTTAAGGTACTGTAATGAACTCATTATTTATTTATATTGGTGTTAAACCTACTGTATTCCAACTTCTCTATGGTTCATACCCCCCGATACTAGCCATAGATTCATCAAAATAAGCAAACAACACGCGAAAAACAGAATCTGTCAAAAACAGGACAGTCTGTAGTAATCTGGAACTTTAGTAAACTTATGTAACTCCAAAAATTATTAAATAAATATGAAAATTTGAAAAATTTGTACAGAAGTAATTTTCAAAAAGTTTCAGACCCATTTGACCTTCCAGTAAAAAATGTAAAATCACACGCTACAGCCAAAGTTTCTGTTTTTGGTTCCGCACATAGTAAACAAGCAATCTAATCATCCTAAAACCAAAGCTTGGCACATTATTTTTATAATACAATGGATATATACAAGGGGATAATTATTTACATAGAAACTTCCATGAAAAATTCTACATTGTTTCCGTGAGCATGAACACAAGTTCTCAAGGTCGACCCTCACTTCTTCAATGCATAACTTTCCATTCACTTCTCTTTTTGAAAAACTTATTTAGGCATGAGAGGCAAGTAATTTTTTTTGTATTTTCATTCTTTAATTTTTTTTGTATGTCTCACCCACAACTAAATAGAAACAAAAAGGAAAAACAAAATCTACTTAGTGAAGAAAGCAAACAAGTACACACGAGAATATCAACTCCACGCTATTGCTCCCCGGCAACGGCGCCAGAAAAGAGATTGATAGTCCCGAAGTGTAGGGAATCATCGTAGCAATTTCCAAAGGTGGAAGTGATAAGTATGGAGTGTCGAACCCACAAGGAGCTAAAGGTAAGATCAATATTCTCTCAAGCCCTATCTGCTACTGATACAACTTTACGTACACCGAATGTTTGCTTCCAACTAGAAACGAGAAATAAAAGTACATTGTGGGTATGAAGAGGATAACTTTGCATGATATTGGAGAGCTAAAATATAAAACTAGGTGTTGTTATCATAAAGTTAGAATATATTACTAAATATTATAAATAGCGAGTGTGGAATAATGATGGATCGGTGTGCAGAATTATCCTAGGCAATTGTTAACAAGACCGGTAGTCGTCATTGCAATTTCATATGAGGGAGAGGCATAAGCTAACATACTTTCGATTCTTGGATCATATGCACTTATGATTGGAACTCTAGCAAGCATCCGCAACTACTAAAGATCATTAAGGTAAAACCCAACCATAGCATTAAAGCATCAAGTCCCCTTTATCCCATACGCCACAGCCCCCTTACTCGGGTTTATGCTTCTGTCACTCAAGCAACCCACTATAAGCGAATCATGAACGTATTGCAACACCATACATCAGGAATCCCTCACGCTTGCGCGACACAGAGGGCACAATAGGACAGCACCAAAATAAAACATACAACTTGTACCAATCTAGATCATCAATCAACCCAAAGACAAAAGATATCTACTCAAAACATCATAGGATGGCAACACATCATTGGATCATAATATGTGTCATAAAGCACCATGTTCAAGTAGGGATTACAGCAGGGTGCGGGAGAGTGGACCGTGTAAAAGAGATGAGGATGGTGATGTTGATGAAGATGTTCACCGCAGCGATGATTCCCCTCCTGATGGCACTCCGGCGCCACCGAGAGAAAGGAGGAGAGGTCCTCCCCCTTGTGCTTCCTCCTCCATGGCCTCCCCCCATAGATGGGGAGAGGTTCTCCCTTTGGTCCTTGGCCTTCATGGCGAGGATGGCCCCTCCGGGATCCTCCTCCATGGCCTCTGATGATGATGGCCCCCTCCAGCAGGGTGCCAGAGAAGGCCTAGATTGATTTCTCGTGGCTACAGAGGCTTGCGGCGGCGGAACTTCTGATATAGGTTATTTTCTGGAGGTTTTTGTATTTATAGGATTTTTTGGCATCGGTCTCACATTAGGGGGGTCTCCGAATCGTCCACGAGATAGGGGCCCATGCCCAGGGGTGGTGAGCGCGCCCCCACCCTCGTGGACAGCCCGGGACTCTTTTGGCCCAACTCTTTTACTCCAGGGGGCTTCTTTTGATCCATAAAAAGCATCAAGAATTGACATGACAATTGGACTCCGCTTGGTATTCCTTTTCTGTAGAACTCAAAAACAAGGAAAAACCAGAAATTGGCACTGGGCTCTAGGCTAATAGGTTAGTCCCAAAAATCATATAAAATAGCATATAAATGCATATAAAACATCTACGATGGATAATATAATAGCATGAATACTTCATAAATTATAGATACGTTGGAGACGTATCACTACACTACACAGATCTCATCAGGAGTGACGTGCGAGGTATCACCCTCGACACTCGATGGTAACTCTGCAGAGTCGAGCAACGAAAGGGGCGTGAGGTGATGTGAGGAGTCGGACTCTGGTCGTCGATCACGTTGATCGAGTCGTCGATGATGAACCAGGGGCAACAAGGACAAGGTGGGGGTCACTGATGGATCACTAACCAACCTATACTAAGCAGTTTAAGATAAGCAGGTAAGGTACAATACCAGGTTATGAAAGCAGGCTATGCATCAGAATAGGAGCAATCAATTACAGTAGCAAAATCTAATGCAAGCAGGAGATAATAGAATGGGCGATATCGGGATGATCAAAGGGGGGGCTTTCCTGGAAGCTTCGCTGAAAGGGTAGAAGGGTCGTCGTCGACGTAGTCGATCACAGGCGCATCAGTAGCGGTCTCGGGGTCTACAGAAGAGAAGAGGGGGAAGAAATAGTAAATACAGAGCAAACAAGTGCAATACTATGCATGACAAGACAATAAGCAGTGCTAGAGGTGTTCTAACGCAGTGCTACAAGATACCGGTGAAGGAGGATAACATCCGGGAAAGTTTTCCCAAAGTTTGGCATTTTCGGACAAATGAACCGGAGGGGGAAAGTTGCATGTTCGCTATGCTAGGGATGTTGGACGGACAAACGGACCGCGTATTCGGATTCGTCTCGTTGTTCT
Source organism: Triticum dicoccoides (assembly GCF_002162155.2). Classification (NCBI taxonomy): domain Eukaryota; kingdom Viridiplantae; phylum Streptophyta; class Magnoliopsida; order Poales; family Poaceae; genus Triticum; species Triticum dicoccoides. Next base: position 438,934,436 of record NC_041387.1, read on the forward strand.
GAGCAACTTTCATGTAGAAAATGTTTTCATCCAAGTTACAAATTATTTTCTATCATTTTTCAAAGATTTAACAATTCTCGGAAAAACCCTGAAATTTCACTAAGTCTAAGAATTCGTCAGTTTTTTTAAACATCACTTAGCGGTTTTCCGGAGTCTATAGCTATTGTTCTGTACAACCTATGAGTTAGTGCCTTATATCAATTTTGAGCATTTTTCTGTGATCTACATGTTAGTAACACTTTCATCCATATTAGAGTTCATTTGCTTGATCAACAACGGCTCTAAAACTCGCTATGAAAATAAAGTTGTTTTCCTGTTTTTCTATTAACGGAACATAGCATTTTGCGATTTTCATAGGATTTAATCCACGCATCGAAAGGATTTGGACCAGTGGAAACATTTGAGCCTTGTCAAGTGTACTACCTCCCAATAATATTTTTGCTCCTGTTAGAACTTGTTAACCGCTGTTTAGAGGCAATCCAGGTGGTCACTCGATGTAATATTGGTAAAGCTAGCTAGATGCATCTACAGTAGTTAGTAGCAGCAGTAATTGCAGCAGCTGAAGTAGCAGCGCAGCAGAGGAGCATGCTAGAGGACGGCAGCGGGCGTGCACAGCGCAGGGGACGGGCAGGGGTGGTGCAGGTCCGTAGGAATAGGGGGCGGCGCCGGCGCAGCCGGGCGAAGACAGGCGTAGCCAGGCAGAGCTCGCGCGCGCGTAGCGAGGCAAGGCCGCGGGCGCAGCGCAATAGCAGGCTACGCGGGTGGGTGCAGGTGCAAGTGGGCGAGGCCGGGTGGAAGCAGGAGCGGGCAGCGTCGGGGTGGTCGCGGGCGTGCGGCGTCGCAGCAGTCTACATCAGCAGGGCGTGTACAGCACGTGTACGATCATGGATGAGCACAAGGTGATGACTACAACGACGTATCAAAGGGGGAAAGGAGGGGAAACGATAGAGGAGCTCAGCACGGAGCTTGTGGACGTGGTCAGGGAGCGCGGGGGTGGCCGGACACGAAGAAGTCGACGTCAAGATGCGGTGGCCGTGGGCAAAGACGACGGCGATGACGAGCATACAGGGCCTCCTAGCTCGAGCCCTTATGCGAGGGCAAAGAAGACGACGATGGAGGAGCTCCTGGACGTCTTGGCGCGGCGAGAGGGAGCTGGTGGCCACAGGATCGACGAGGCCATGGCGAGAGGGCTGCGGGTGCGGGTGGATTTGAGCAAGGGAGCCAAGGGTGAGGGGAAATTGTCCAGGGTTTTTGTCGCGGAGGTCACGGGCTCGTCCTAAAGCTCCAAGGGGACCAGGGGATGGCCAGCACGCACCAAGGCGTGGCCATGGCCGGTTGGATTGCCCTCCACGATCCCCTGTCTCCTGTACACAGGTGGGAGGAGAGGTGGAGGTGGGTTGGGCCGGCCATTTGGCTATATGGGCCAAGGTTCCTAGTAGATTAGGTTCTCTTCTTCCTCTTTCTCTTTTCTTTACATTTCTACCACTGTTTTCTATTTAGTTGGTATAGCAAATGAATTTAGTTGAGCTTGAAATTTGGCACAATATTCAAGCGCAATATTTTGGAGTGGCACATAAAGTTTGGAGTCAATTGGAGTTAAACAAATAATTATTTATTTGGCAAAGGCCATTTAATTTACTGCTGGACCAAAAATTAATTTCCCAGGGGCATTTTGAGAATTCAAAAGAGGTTGGTTCCAACATCACAAATATCCAGGATTATTTGCCACACTTTGAACATTTTAGCTTTCATGCTTGAAAACTTTTATTTTTGACTTTAATTTCAAATTGAATTTGGACCGGATTTGAACCAACGCGAGTTTAACAACAGTAATCATGATGATGTTGCATCATTAGCAGGGAATTATTGTAGCTTAATTATCCAGGCGTCACACTTTTCTACCATGAATTACAATGTTTAGTCACTGCTTGAACTTTGGGAGTGCTCTGCATTTATGTTTTGCGGTCTTAGAAAGGGCTAGCGAGATACCACTATTGTCATATTATATCATGGTTATTTTGACAACCTGTTGCTATTTGAGATATCTTATTATTGCTCTCTAGTTGTTTATGTTATTGATATGAGTTAATATAATTTTTAAGAGTTATTGTCGACATGGTTAGTTATAATCCTTGCTAAAAATCTGGGTGCTATTTAAGCTTATTTATGAAACAAGAGCAAAAGAGTTCGTAAAAGTTTTTCTTTTTCACTTTCAGTTTATCAACTATATTGCTTGAGGACAAGCAAAGGTTTAAGCATGGGGGAGTTGATACGTATCCAACGTATCTACTTTTCCTAACGCTTTTCCTCTTGTTTTGGACTCTAATTTGCATGATTTGAATGAAACTAACCCCGGACTGACGCTGTTTTTTAGCAAAACTACCATGGTGTTGTTTTTGTGCAGAAATAGAAGTTCTCGGAATGGAACGAAACTTTGCGACGATTTTTATATCAATAAAGAGAATTTCTGGAGCCAAGAGATACCTGATGGGGGCACCTGGGTGGGCACAACCCACCAGGGCACACCTGCCCCCCCCCCCCAGGCGCGCCCAGGGGGTGCTGCCCACCTGGTAGCCCCGCTGACCCTGAAGCCGGCGCTATAAAATCACATTATTCCAGGAAAAAATCAGGGAGAAAGAATTATGGCGTTTCACGAGACGGAGCCGTCGCCGTCTCCTGTTCTTCACCGGGAGGCCAGATCTGGAGTCCGTTTGGGGCTTCAGAGAGGGGGATCTTCAATCTTCGTCATCACCAACACATCTCCATCGCCAATTCCATGATGCTCCCCACTGGGAGTGAGTAATTACTTTGTAGGCTCGCTGGTCGGTGAGGAGTTGGATGAGATTCATCATGTAATCGAGTTAGTTTTGTTAGGGCTTGATCCCTAGTATGAGATTGATGTTGCTATGACTTTGCCATGCTTAATGCTTGTCACTTTGGGCTCGGGTGCCATGATTTCAGATCTGAACTGTTTATGTTGTCACCTTTATATCCATGTTCTAGATCCGCTCTTGCAAGTTATAGTCACCTACTACGTGTTATGATCCGGCAACCCCGGAGTGACAATAGTCGGGACCACTCCCGATGATGACCGTAGTCTGAGGAGTTCATATATTCACCGTGTGTTAATGCTTTGTTCCGGTTCTCTATTAAAAGGAGGCCTTAATATCCCTTAGTTTCGAATAGGACCCCGCTGCCATGGGAGGGTAGGACAAAAGATGTCATGCTAGTTCTGTCCATAAGCACATATGACTATTTACGGAATACATGCCTACATTATATTTATGAACTGGAGCTAGTGTCATCTCATGATGAATATCATCCAATGAGTCACCGATCCAATGCCTACGAATTTATCTTATATTGTTCTTGCTAAGTTACTATTGTTGCTACTTCTATCATTACTGATACAATATCACCGCTATCATTGTTACCGTTACTGTTGCTACTGTTTCTATCATCAAAACTATCATATTACTGTGCTACTAATCACTTTGCTATAGATAATTAATCTCCAGGTGTGGTTGAATTGAAAACTCAGCTGCTAATACCTTCAAATGTTCTTTGGCTCCCCTTGTGTCGAATCTATAAATTTGGGTTGAATACTCTACCCTCAGAAACCGTTGCGATCCCCTATAGTTGTGGGTTATCAAGCTGCATAGCAACAAGGAAGAGTGTTACCTTAATGCTCTGATGATGTCTAGATATACGTAGAAGAGCAGCAGTAACAACAACAACCACACAACCCTGTTTGGATACTCAACTTAGCTAGAGGTTAGAGTTAGTTTCTAGTTGATCACTAACCCTGAAATAACTCCATCCAAAGAGGTGTTTGGATGACTGATACGTCTCCAACGTATCTATAATTTTTGATTATTCCATGCTATTTTATTATCAATCTTGTATGTTTTACAATCATTATATAATCATTTTATATCATTTTTTGGTACTAACCTATTTACATAGTGCCAAGTGCCAGTTGTTGTTTTCTACATGTTTTTTACATCGCAGGAAATCAATATCAGATGGGTTCCAAATGCCACTCGTATTTACGATGATTTTTTATGGGCCAGAAGGAACACAACGGGCCCTAGTTGCACCTGGGGGGAGTCCCATGGAGGGGACAACCCATCAGGGCATGCTAGGAGGCCCAGGCGCGCCCTGGTGGGTTGTGTCCACCTCGGGTGCCCCCTGGACGGACTCTTTGCTCTATAAATACCCCAATATTCCAGAAACCCTAGGGGAGTCAACAAAATTTTTGTCCAGCCGCCGCAGAGTCCAGAACCATGAGATCCAATCTAGACACCATCACGGAGGGGTTCACCACTTCCATTGGTGCCTCTCTGATGATGTGTGAGTAGTTCTTTTTAGACCTTCCGGTCTGTAGTTAGTAGCTAGATGGCTTCCTCTCTCTCTCTCTCTTGATTATCAATACAATGATCTCTTGGAGATCCATATGATGTAAGTCTTTTTGGTGGTGTGTTTGTTGGGATCTGATGAACTTCGAGTTTATGATCAGTTACATCTTTTTATATCCATGAAAGTTATTTGAGTTCTTTGATCTCTTATATGTGTGATTTCTTATAGCCTCGTATTTCTTCTCCGATATTTGGGTTTTGTTTGGCCAACTTGATCTATTTATCTTGCAAGGGGAAGAGGTGCCCGGTAGTGGGTTCGATCTTACGATGCTTGATCCCAGTGACAGAAAGGGAACCGACACATATGTATTGTTGCTACTAAGGATAAAAAAACGGGATCCATATCTGCTGCAATAGATAAACGGATCTTGTCTAGTTCATGTCATCGTTCTTATTGCATTACTCCGTTTTTCCATGAACTTAATACACTACATGCATGCTGGATAGCAGTCGATGTGTGGAGTAATAGTAGTAGATGCAGGCACGAGTTGGTCTACTAATCTTGGACGTGATGCCTATGTAAGGATCTTTGCCTGGATATCGTCATGATTATTTGAATTCTATCAATTTCCCAACAGTAATTTGTTTACCCATCGTTTTCTATTTTTCTCGAGAGAAGCCACTAGTGAAACCTACGGCCCCGGGTCTTCTTTCTCATATATTTGCCTTGCGATCTACTTTTTAGTTGCATTTATTTTCAGATGTATTAAACTAAAAAAATACAAAAATACCTTGCTACAATTTATTCGTTCCGCGATCTATTTATCCTATCTACAAATTTACCTCAAGTCCTTTGCCTATCTTGAGGCGCCGTACCCCGAAAGGGATTGACAACCCCTTTAACACGTCGGGTTGCGAGGTGTTGTTCTTTGTGTGCAGGGGTTTTTTATGTTGTGTTGCTTGGTTCTCCTACTGGTTTGATAACCTTGGTTTCATATATGAGGGAAATACCTACCACCGTAGTGCTGCATCATCCCTTCCTCTTTGGGGAAATCCCGACGTAGCTTCAAGCGACATCAAAATGAATTTCTGGTGCCGTTGCCGGGGAGGATCTTCAACATAACCAGGTTCCTAATAACAAATCTCATCTCCTTGCAATTTAGATTATTTGCTTCTCATTTTCCTCTCCCCCACTTCACAAAATTTGCCGTTTTATTCGCCTCTCTTTTTCCGATCGCCGTTTTCTTGCCGGATCTATTTTTGACTGCAATCTTGTTGTGTGGTCATCATGACTCAAGAGAACACCAAACTATGTGACTTCTCAAATACCAACAATAATGATTTTATTGGCACTCCGCTTGCTCCTCCCGCCACTAGTGCAGAGACTTTTGATATTAGTACTGCTTTGCTGAATCTTGTTATGAGGACCAATTTTCTGGTACTCCTAATGAGCATGCCGCGTCCCATCTTAATACCTTCGTGGAATTATGCGATATTCAAAAGAAAAATGATGTGGACAATGATGTGGTCAAGATGAAATTATTTCCGTTTTCCTTGCGTGATTCTGCAAAAATTTGGTTCTCTTCTTTGCCTCACAATAGTATCAATTCTTGGAGTAAGTGCAAAGATGCTTTTATCACTAAGTATTTTCCTCCCACAAAAATTACTTCCCTTAGAACCCAGATCATGAATTTCAAGCAAACTGAACATGAGCATGTTGCACAATCTTGGGAAAGGATGAAAATGATGCTAAGGAATTGCCCAACTCATGGGTTAAATCTTTGGATGATCATACAAAATTTTTATGCGGGGTTGAATTTTGTTTCTCGTAATCTTTTAGATTCCGCCACGGGTGGTACTTTTATGGAAATTACCTTGGGTGAATCCACCAAATTTCTTAATAATATCATGGCAAATTATTCACAGTGGCATACCGAAAGGGCTCCTACTAGTAAAAAAGTTAATTCGGTTGAAGAAATTTCTTCTTTTGATAAAGTTGATGCTCTTATGAAATTGGTTGCTAGTAAAAGTGCTCCTGTTGATTTTAATGATATGCCTTTGTCTACTTTGATTGAGCAAAATAGTGATGCCATTGATGTGAATTTTATCTCTCGAAATAATTTCAATAACAATGCTTATAGAGGTAATTTTAATCCTAGGCCTTTTCCTAGTAATTCCTCTAATAATTATGGTAATTCCTATGGAAATCAATCTTACAATAATTATAGGAACACCTCTGATCTTGAGAATAATATTAAAAAATTTATCAACACGCAAAAAGTTTTCAACACTTCCATAGAAGAATAGTTGAATAAGATTGATGATTTGTCTAGAAGTGTTGATAGAATTTCTCATGATGTGGACAATCTCAAGATGAAATTTGTTGTGCCTAAAGTAGATGAATCAATTAAAGCTCTTTATGTTTCTATGGATGAAGGTAAGAAAAGAACCGCTATGCTTAGAGCTAAAAGAGATTTTTTAGAAAAAATGTTTTCTAGTGATTTCTTTCGCAAAAGTGATGAAGATCTTAAAATGATTGGTGTTTCTTCTATTGATTCCTTGTTTAGTAAAAATAAGATTGATGAAAAAGGGACTGGAGAAGAGTCAACTTTAGGTAGAAGGCGTCCCAATATTTCGGAGGGTGAAAATCTTGTTGAGAAAATTGATAAAGTGGGTTTGTAGAGGTCAAAACTTTAAGTAGTGATGTGCCCATTTTTTTGGATTACAAAGACTTTAATTATGATAGTTGCTCTTTGATTGATTGTATTTCTTTGTTGCAATCCATGATAAATTCACCCCATGCTTATGAACAAAATAAAGCTTTTACTAAACATATTGTTGATGCCATGATGAAAGCTTTTGAAGAAAAAATGGAATTAGAAGTTTCAATTCCTAGAAAATTGCATGATGAATGGGAACCTACTATCAAAGTAAAGATTAAAAATTATGAGTGTTTTGCTTTATGTGACTTGGGTGCTAGTGTTTCTACAATTCCGAAATCTTTATGTGATGTGCTTGGTCTTACCGATATTGAAGAATGCTCTTTAAATTTGCACTTAGCAGATTCTACTATTAAAAAGCCTATGGGAAGAATTAATTATGTTCTTATTCTTGAAAATAGAAATAAGGTGCCCATAGATTTTATTGTTCTGAATATTGATTGCAATCCGTCTTGTCCAATTATTCTTGATAGACCGCTTTACGCACTATCGGTGAAGTGATTGATATGAAAGAAGGCAATATTAAGTTCAAATTTTCTTTGAGGAAGGGTATGGAACACTTTCCTAGAACAAGAATTAATCCACCATATGAATCAATCATGAGGGCATCTTATGGATCTAGCACCAAAAATGACAAAACTTAGATCCTTGCTTTATGCCTAGCTAAGGGCTTAAAACTATAGCGCTTGTTGGGAGGCAACCCAATGAATAAAATTTATTTTGCATTTTACTTTCTGTTCTTGAGTGTTAGCACAATTATACTACTGTCATGATTGTGTTTTTTGTGTTTTAATTAGTGTTTGTGCCAAGTAAAGCCTTTAGGATCTTCCGGGGTGATAGTTGTTTGATGTTGCTGAAAAAGATAGAAACTTTGCGATAACGAAAATAATTATCATAAATCACATAAAAGATATTTTGCTCTGATTCTTTTTGAATAATATTAATATACACATTGTGCTGGTTTTCCTAGTTTTGTAGAAGTTTTGGAGTTACATAAGTATTCAAAAGTTCTAGATTACTACAGATTGTTCTGTTTTGACAGATTCTGTTTTCTTTGTGTTGTGTGCTTATTTTGATGGCTCTATGGTTTTCTTTGATGATTTTTTGCCATAGAAAAGTTGGAATACAGTAGATATAATACAAAAACAAAATAAGAATTGGTTTTACACAACACTTATAGTAGTGGTTTGCTTTCTTTTACTAACGGATCTCACAAGGGTTTTGCTGAGTTTTGTGTGATTGAAGTTTTCAAGTTTTGGGTTAACTTACGATGGATGAAAGAAGGACAGAAGAGCCTAAGCTTGGGGATGCCCCGACATCCCAAGCTATTATCCAAGAATGAGCAACCAACTAAGCTTGGGGATGCCCCTGAGTGGCACCCCCTCTTTCTTCTAACGACCATCGGTATTTTACTTGAGACTATATTTTTATTCGTCACATGATATGTGATTTGCTTGGAGCGTCTTGTATGATATGTGTTTTTGATTGTTTTATTTTGTCATCAATCCTTGATGGACACACCTATTTGAGAGAGCCAAAATTATGCCCTGACTTGTTTGAATTGCTCTCTATGCTTCACTTATTTTTTTATGAGCAATGGACTTGCTCTAGCGCTTCACTTATATCTTTTTGAGCACGATGTGCTTAGTATTTTTAAAGAAATGCTCTCTTGCTTCACTTAGATTTATTTGAGAGTTAGTAAATTTTGAAGAAATTCTCTCTTGCTTCACTTAAATTATTTTGAGAGAAATAAAATATGTTATGCTCATGATCTTCACTTATATTTATTTTAGGTTATGAAAAGCAACACATGAAAATTAGTCCCAAAGTGATAGATATCCAAGAAGGATAAAGAAATAAAAATATATGTCATGAAGATCATTGGACAAAATAAACTTGATTCTTAGTAATAGTTTTGAGATATGATGATGTGATATGTGAGTTATGTTGATGAGTAATTGTGCTCTAGTAAGAATATTGGTGTTAAGGTTGTGATTCCCTATGCATGCACGAAAGTCAATAATCATGCAATGAAAATTATATCCTACTTGTGGTGCATTATTCGGTGTTAATTATGCTTAATGCTTGCTTATGATATTATTTGTTTCTTGGTTGGTCGCTTCTCAATCTTTTTGCTAGCCTTCATTTTACACCAAGTATGACCTCTACTTGTGCATCCAAAATCCTTTAAACCAGTTTTGCCACATAAGTCCACTATATCTACCTATATGCGGTATTCTTTTGCCGTTCTAAGCAAATTTGCATGTGCCATCTCTAATTTTCAAAATGAACTTCTCTTTTGTGTGTTTGTTTAGCTCGCGGAACGGTAACGGGTAGCTAATATTTACCATGTTAGATGTGTTATTCTCACGACGAGTGTTTATTCACTTGTCATTGCATGAGAGTAAGGCAAAGGTATTAGGGAAGCCCAGTCCCGAAATGCAAAAATGAATTTACTTTATGTTGTCAAATAATAGATTCCTTGGAAAGTGTTGGTATGGAGGGCACCCGTGGATACGGCTAGCCATGGAAAGTGAAAGTTATGGTGGAAAAAGGAACAAACTTTATTTTCTGTTTGGGAACTGCCCATGATATATCTAGCATGGAAAGTGTTGGGATGCTCCAAGTCGTTTTCCTTGGTGGGATGGATACACCTCCCAAAAAAATTTTATCTCTATTTTTTCCTTTGAGCTCTGGCACCTCTACAAATCACCACTTTCCTCCGCAAAGGGCCTTTCTTTTACTTTATGCAATTTTTATTTTTGAAATTGAGTCTCCATCCTCTCTTATAAAAGCACCAACTAGGGAACAATATGATCGTACTTAAGTATTCGGTGTAGCTAATATTCGAGTGTGTTTCATGAATGGATCAATGTTTGAGCATGATGGGCTAGGGATAACTTGTTTTAGCATTGATATTTTGAAAGACATGGTTGCTTGTTGATATGCTTGAGTATCTAAATTATTATGTCAAAACTAGACTATTGCTTTGAATCACATAAGAGTCCAAATGTCCATGCTATGAAGAAAAAAATATGATATGACATGATAAACTGCACTCCACATCAAAAATTATGTTTTATCACTTACCTACTCGAGGACGAGCAGGAGTTAAGCTTGGGGATGCTGATACGTCTCCAACGTATCTATAATTTTTGATTATTCCATGTTGTTTTATTATCAATCTTGGATGTTTTATAATCATTATATAATCATTTTATATCATTTTTGGTACTAACCTATTGACATAGTGCCAAGTGCCAGTTGCTATTTTCTGCATGTTTTTACATCGCGGGAAATCAATATCAGATGGGGTCCAAATGCCATGCCAATTTACGATGATTTTTTATGGTCCAGAAGGAACACAACGGTCCCTGGTTGCACCTGGGGGGAGTCCCGAGGAAGGGACAACCCACCAGGGCACGCCCTGGTGGGTTGTGCCCACCTCGGGTGCCCCCTGGACCGACTCTTTGCTCTATAAATACCCCAATATTCCAGAAATCCTAGGGGAGTCGACGAAATTTTCATCCAGCCGCCACAGAGTTCAGAACCACGAGATCCAATCTACAGCACCATCACGGAGGGGTTCACCACTTCCATTGGTGCCTCTCCGATGATGCGTGAGTTGTTCTTTGTAGACCTTCGGGTCCGTAGTTAGTAGCTAGATGGCTTCCTCTCTCTCTCTCTTGATTATCAATACAATGATCTCTTGGAGATCCATATGATGTAAGTCTTTCTGGCGGTGTGTTTGTTGGGATCTAATGAAGTTTGAGTTTATGACCAGTTATATCTTTTTATATCCATGAAAGTTATTTGAGTTATTTGATCTCTTATATGTGTGATCTCTTAAAGCCTCGTATTTCTTCTCCGATATTTGGGTTTTGTTTGGCCAACTTTATCTATTTATCTTGCAATGGGAAGAGGTGCCTGGTAGTGGGTTCAATCTTACGTTGCTTGATCTCAGTGACAGAAAGGGAGCTGACATGTATGTATCGTTGCTACTAAGGATAAAAAGGCGGGATCCATATCTTCCGCAATAGATAAACGGATCTTGTCTGCATCATGTCATCATTCTTATTGCATTACTCCGTTTTTCCATGAACTTAATACACTAGATGCATGCTGAATAGTGGTCGATGTGTGGAGTAATAGTAGTAGATGCAAGCAGGAGTCAGTCTACTAATATTGGACGTGATGCCTATGTAATGATCATTGCCTGGATATCGTCATGATTATTTGAAGTTCTATCAATTGCCCAATAGTAATTTGTTTACCCACCGTTTGCTATTTTTCTCGAGAGAAGCCACTAATGAAACCTATGGCCCCCGAGTTTTATTTCTCATATATTTGCCTTGCGATCTACTTTTTCCTTGAGGCACCGTACCCTGAAAGGGATTGACAACCCCTTTAACACGTGGGGTTGCGAGGTGTTGTTCTTTATGTGCAGGGGTTGTTTATGTTGTGTTGCTTGGTTCTCCTACTGGTTCGATAACCTTGGTTTCATATCCGAGGGAAATACCTACCACCGTTGTGCTGCATCATCCCTTCCTCTTTGGGGAAATACCGAAGTAGCTTCAAGTGACATCAATGACACGGTTAGATTGATAATAAATGCACTAGGAGAACTAGCTCCAATTAGCACCTCTTGGGTGGGATAGTTTTCTTTGGGTGGGCTAGATGCAACTAGCTCAAACTAGCCCTCATGTTTGGATATACTTTAGGGCTATTTGAGCCCAAACTAGCTTAAACTAACTCTAACCCATGGATACAGGAACAGTTAATCAGCCGATAATTTTTTAAAATGCAATAAACTCCTTCCGGCCCATAATATAAGATGTTAATTCATCTAATATGTGAGTATATTGGATGTTATAAAAAGAGTGTTGTACTACATCATTGTGCAATTACTGTTTAGCTTCTAATATTAACTTGGCGCTTTTAGGTACATATGTCATTCTTAAAGATCCGTGCTTCGACCCTTTCTGCGTATGGGGCAATGAGATATCGATGAACCAACATCAAGTGAGGAAGCTGATAAAGATTGTTAGTAAAATGGGTCAAAAGATAGCAATTAAACTATCTGTTTACACTTCATCCAAGACAACAGCGAACTGCAGGATGGTAAGTAAGAACTCTGCAGCCTTCTTTTTACTACCCATAATGAGTTGTGTTAGATGACAATGTCTGAATCTTTTTCCTTTGCAGTGGTTCCCAAAGCAGTTTACTCAAGATTACCTCTCAAACTACATGATTGGTGGGCATGCAAAGGTTAAAGTATTTCTACCAGAACACGATGATTATTTAGATGTTTTCATGAAGATCGTGAAGGATGGGTGGTCGGCCATCACAAAGGGTTGGACTAGAGTCGTGTGGGGCTTCTGCATGTAGGAGGGCACAATATGGGCATTCCGCTTCACCTTGTTCAGCAACCAGAGTGTGTTTTGACTCTTTATTACCGTCTTTAATAGTACAAGTATACAACTGTGGTTCATCATTCTTTATTTGGTTCTTATGTAATTCTTGAACATATGTACCTATGAATCAAATAATGCATTGGTTGTTTGAACCTGATTGATATGAATAATGCATACATTCAAATTCAAATCCGGTACAATTTGAAATAGCAGCAATTAAATTATGGTGAAATTACGCTCTCCAGGTTGTTACAGCACACACGGTTGGTAAAACACAAACGTTTGTGATATACACCATAATCCGACACGGTTCACAGAGAGGAAACGTGTGCAAGCATGCACATAGTTGCCGTTTGCAAAGCGTGTGTGATGTCATACAATATCACAAACGATGCGGGCAAACTAAACGTTTGTGATAGTTGCCTTATCATACATGATTTGTAACCATGAATTGTTTCTGATGTGGTATGCATCGTAAATGTTGCACCACAAAATAGCGTGTGCGATAGTTTTCGTGTACGACTATGTTACGACAGTCCGACATTTCATAATCCTGTCCGACACTCGTACAACGATTAGCTAATCTTCTTAATTAGTTATCGCATACGGTTTGGGAAACTCAAATGTGTGTGATGGTCTGCTTATCATACACGTTCTATAATCGTGAACCGTTTGTGATGGGCCGCGCATCATAAACGTAGCACCACAAAATACCGACTACGATGGCAATGCGAGCACAAACTAGTTGCAAGGATGTAACGTCTGGGTGGCTCCCTATCCCCGACGGTTTCTGGGTCATGTGGGAAGGACCCCCCTATCATAGTCACTTACTTGGCGACAGTTCCAAATGTCGCCGCGGAAAGGGGTTAAAATTCGTTTGTATAGAACCTCGTTGTACCAATGAGCTTGGGGAGGTATGAAAGCACAAGTTCTCCCTGGGTGATTTTTGTAATTAATGTCAACATATCATTTGTTGTACTAATAGTTTTATCTAGCATGTTTCAGATAAGTTTAACAATGGAGTGGCCTGGACAAGAGGATGTGGAACTCCTTCAAAATGATAAGGACAATGATTGGAAAAAGCTCAAGACTCTTCATTTCTATTCTAGTGATCCAAGATCACATTGAGTCCATAGGAAAGTCAATACTATTAAAAGGGGATGAGGTGTTGCTTAATGGTCTACTTGCTCAAGTTGTTAGTGATATTGCACCAAAACCCTCAGTCACTTTCTACATCCAAATATGTCCAAAACCAAAATTCCAAACTCGGTCCCACCGATTCTTCCTACCCAGAGCCACTGAGTTTTCTTGACATAGCCACTGCCAGAAACCCTAGCAATTTGGTCTCACAAAGACGGATCTCGGTCTCACCGAGATGGCCTTGCCAGCGCTCTGTGATCTATTGCATTCGGTTCGGTCTCACCAAGTTCATGCAATTGATCTCACCGAGTTGGCTTAACAGATTCTCTGTTGCTTATTGCTTCACGTCGGTCTCACCGAGTTCATGCAATCGGCGCCACCGAGATGATGTTTGCCCTAAGACCTAGCACATCAGTCCCATCGAGTAGTTCCGGTCGGTCCCATCGAGATTCCTAATGTTCATATTTTTGAACATATCGGTTTCACCGAGTTTTCTGATCGGTGCCACCGAGATGAGTCAAAAGTGTGTAATGGTTGGATTTTGTGTGGAGGCTATAATAACCCTCCACCCCTTCTCCATTTGTGAGAGAGCCATCAGAATGTGGCTACACTTCCACCATCTATTTTCTGAGAGAGAACCACCTACTCATGTGTTGAGATCATCCAACCTTTTGATCCTTGATTTCGAGCCTTCCCCAAGTTTCTTTCCACTCAACTCCCTCTTCCACCATAGCCAAATCTGTGAGAGAGGGTTGAGTGTTGGGGAGACTATCATTTGAAGCACAAGACCAACGAGTTCATCATCTACACACCATCTATTACATTTTGGGGAGTGGTGTCTCCTAGATTGGTTAGGTGTCGCTTGGGAGCCTCCATTGTGACATGGAATTGAACCAAGAAGTTCGTAAGGGCAAGGAGATCGCCTACTTCGTGAAGGTCTACCCGAGTGAGGAAAGTCGTTCATGGGCGATGGCCATGGTGGAATAGACAAGGTTGCTTCTTCGTGGACCCTTCATGGGTGGAGCCCTCCGTGGACTCACGCAACCGTTACCCTTCGTGGGTTGAAGTCTCCATTAATGTGGACATACGATAGCACCACCTATCAGAACCACGCCAAAATACTCCGCGTCTCCATTGTGTTTGCATACTCCAATCACATGTCTTACTTTCTTGCAAATTGCATACTTTACCTTTTCCTATGTCTATACTCTTGTCATGCTTGCTTGAAATGTATTGTGCGTGCTTCAGCTTGTGCTAAACTACACCTTAACTTGAAGAAACTAAAAACTGCAACTTTTGCTTGTTAAGGGTCTAATCACCCCCCCTCTAGACAGATCTTCTTAATCCATTCAATTGGTATCAGAGCTTTGGTCTCCATTGCTTTGGTTTAATCGCCATTGGAGGAATATGGATGAGTCTATGTTCAGGAATATTAGATGTAGAGTGCCTATTCTTGATGGGAAATTTATGGTTCATGGAAAAATGAGATGCTTGAGATTTTCAATGAATATAATTTGAACAAGTATATTCTTAGCCCTTATGTGCCTCCTATTGATCCTTTGAATCCTACCCCCGATGAGTATCTTGACATGGTTTGCAACCTTAGGACTCTTGATCTTATCATTAGAGGATTGCCTAGAAATTTGCTCATGTGCTTGCCTACCTTTGAATGCGCATATCCTATATGGAATTATCTTGAGGAACGGTTTCAAAATTATTCCTTGAAAAATATATATGAGATTCTTCAAAAATCCATTGCTTTTCAAAAAATGGAGCCTAGTGATCCCAAGTTTGATGAATGTTTATTTGAGCTCCGTGATCTTAAGCGTGCTAAAGGAAATGTTGGAGTCATTAGTAGCATCATCTCAGAGACAATTAGAATTCATAAACTTGAACATTGTCATGGTCATAAATCTAATGAATCACTTGCTCTAGGTGATGATAACATACATGATGATGACATTGAGCATGGCTATTATGATGAAGAGAAAGAAAGTAATATTGACTTTGAGGAGACTATGAGAAATCTTAGTCTCATGGCAAACTTTCGTGATTACATGGCCGGAGGAAAAGAGTGGATTCTCGATAGCGAATGTATTGTTCATATGGCCGGAGATAAATACATGTTCCGCGAGCTTGCTAAAAACGACGTCCCACACAAGTATGTAACTTTTGGAGATAACTCCAAGGGTAAGGTACTTGGCCTTGGTAAGGTAGCCATATACAACGATAGCTCTATTTAAAATGTTATGCTCGTTGAATCTAGACTAGCCGACTTTGGTTTCAATGTTCTATTTACCGAAGTAGGTTGCCAATCTTTCGTAGAGATAATCATAATATGGTCTTTACTGGTATCCGTAGAGGTGATCTATATATTGATTATTTCACTAAGAGAGCCCAACCTCGTACTTGCTTAATTTCTATATCTTCTAAAGGGTGGTTGTGGCATACAATGTTAGGTCGTGTGGGCAAGCGAAATCTTGATAAGCCTATTAAAGGTGATTATCCTTGGTGTTAAAGATGTTATATTTGACAAGGATAGACTTTGTAGTGCTTGTCAAGAAGGAAAACAAGTTGGAGGAAGTCATCCAGCAAAGAACATCATGACCACGAGGAGCCACTTGAGCTACTCCACATGGATCTCTTCAGTCCCAAGGCTTATAAGACCTTGGTGGTAACTCTTTCGGTTTGGTTATCATTGATGATTTTTCAAGATTTACGTGGGTTTTCTTTCTTGATGACAAATTGTAGGTCCAAAAGATCTTCAAGAACTTCGCCAAGAAGGCCCAAAACCAATTTGAAGTGAAGATCAAGGAGGTTCGGAGTGATAATGGAACAGAGTTCAAGAACGCCAATGTGGATACCTTTCTTGATGAAGAAGGGATTTCACATGAGTTCTCGACTACGTACACACCTCAACAAAATGGAGTTGTTGAGAGGAAGAACCAGACACTCATTGAGATGGTGAGAATGATGCTTGATGAATACAAGACGGCAAGACACTTCTGGGTGGAAGCGGTTGAGACAGCTTGTCATGCTACAAATCGACTATATCTTCACAAGCTTCTCAGTAAAATGACATATGAGCTACTCACTGGTAACAAACCCAAAGTTGGATACTTTAAAGCATTTGGCTCAAAGTGCTACATTCTTGATAAGCATCATCATTCGAAAATTGCTCCTAAATTTCATGAAGGTTTCCTACTCGGTTATGGCTCAAACTCCCACACTTACCGTGTCTACAACAATTTGACCCAAAAGGTTGAAGAGATGGTAGATGTGAAGTTTGATGAATCTAACGGATCATAAGTAGAGCAATTTCCAGTTGATGTAGGAGACAAAGGTCCCGGGGAAGGAATTCAAGATTTGTCTATTGGCAAAATTCAACCAACAGAAGTGAAGGAGACCACTTCATCCATTCAAGTGGAAGCCTCAACTTCACATCAAGGTGAACCACAAGTTTGCTTGGAGGCATCCACAAGTGGAACACGTCAAGAGAAGGAAATGAGGAAGTACAACAAGATTTTTTTTTCTCGAATATGCATGAGTGTGCATATCTATAATACCTAAATAGTTGATCCCCACTATCTTATTTCTCTTCGCATGCAAGCTATCCACCTCAGCGGCCCTTCCACATCAACATTCGGTTACTGGCTTACAGGAGGGCCTGACCATGAGCTCTCGCCACATCGGCACTGCACTAGATAGACAATTAAAACTTTCAAGCTATGCCAAGTTCCACTCAGGTAAGTTCTCTGTTCGCTTGACCTTCCGGCTTCATATTCATTGTTTAGAAACCAACGAGTCACCCAAATATTAAAAATCCACCACCAGCCTCCATCCATTATGTCGACCCTCCTCGATTGAGAGTGCCCCGGTGAACACAGCGATGCTGCCATGCGAGATTAGTAAG
The DNA here is from genome assembly GCF_002162155.2 of Triticum dicoccoides. Lineage (NCBI taxonomy): Eukaryota > Viridiplantae > Streptophyta > Magnoliopsida > Poales > Poaceae > Triticum > Triticum dicoccoides. The sequence goes on from NC_041387.1 coordinate 438,951,981, forward strand.
CCACCCCCGGTGAGAGAGGCAGTAGCCCCTTCATGGTGCTCCGCTCCCCATCCGCTCCGACCCCGGGGAGTCAACCACACAATCTCGGTGACATCACCCAGACCCCATCGACGGTACCCCGGCCCCCGTCGGCGCCGCCAGATGTGGCCTCGGTGAGCCACTACGCGAGAAGCGCCCGGGCGACCAGGCTATGAACTGTGTGTCCGCTCTTCCGCCGAGCTGTTCAGGTGGATACCTCTCCCATGGGTGCTCTGCCGGCCGATAGAGGTCTCTTCTGACCAAATATGCTGACAACGCATTGCGTTCAGGAGTTTTATACATTTCCAATCCTTTCTATCCAGCCTTTGTGGAGGAGTACCTAGGAAAGGAGGTGGAATGATTGCTGTAACTGCCCCTACACATCCATCCTTTTGAGGTAAGCTGTAGGACAATTAGGCTACAAGTTGATCTAACGTTAACTATTGTAGATGCAACATGACATGGTCTTGTGGGATATTTTTCTTCAAAGGTATATACCGTAGGCTTCTATTTTCAATGGGGTTTGGTAATGATACGGAAGGGTCATTTTCCTTGATTTTCAAAGGTGTGGATCTGTTACCATTGCTGGACCATGTAATGTCATTTGTGCACTTCTTAGAAATTGAGAAGAATAAAGTATGAAATGCAATATTCAGTTATACGGAAAGATTCAATATGTTCAGGACTATGATCATGCGACATTTGTTTTAAGAGGACCAAAGAAGGTTTAATATAAATCATAACGATCGAGTTGACTTTATCTAGCATTTGACCTTTTTTATATTGCCTTGCAGTATGCAGAAGATATTGAAAGCGGTTTTCGGATGTTGAAACAAAGTACAAGCGAATGTATGAGATGACATAAATCATTTTGTTGCCTTCTCGAGCAAGATAGATATATTTGACATAGCATCAACAAATACAGGTTGTCTATTTTATATTGAATACTTATGACTAATGCAAACAAAGTCATTCAATTTATATGTTATCATGTACTTATGACTAAGAGATCCCGTAGCAACGCGTAGGGTATCATCTAGTTATATATTAAAGAAGAAAGGCAAAAGAATGCCTCCACCATATTTTACAAGAATTTCGTTACACTTTACTCCTACCTACTTGCACACCTATGTAAACTACGGAAGAAAGGGTCTACATTCCCTTCACAAGATGAACCACCTCAACCTCCTTATCAACCTCCACAAGCAAACGACAATGCTACCAACAATGAAGAAGAAGAAGAATATGAGGAGGAGGATGTTCCACCTCAACCCAAGCAAAAGCTCTCAAGAGTTAGAGCAAGAGTATCAAGAGATCATCCTGTCGAACAAATCTTCGATGACATTCAAACCTGGAGAATCACTCTCTCTAAAAATCGTTTGGCTAACTTTTGTGAACGCTACTCATTCATTTCTAGTGTTTAACCTATGAAGGTTGAGGAAGCTCTTGAGGACCCGGATTGGATAAATGCTATGCATGAAGAGCTACACAACTGCTAGAGGAATCAAGTATGTACATTGGTTGAAAAGCCCAAGGATGATCATAATGTCATTGGAACCAAATGGGTGTTTTTAGATAAGCAAGATGAAGACGGACAAGTTGTACGCAATAAGGCTCGGCTCTTTGCTCAAGGCTACACTCAAGTTGAAGGTATGGACTATGGTGAGTGATACGTCTCCAACGTATTTATAATTTTTGATTGTTCCATGCTATTATATTATCTGTTTTGGATGTTTTATGTGCATTAATATGCTATTTTACATTATTTTTGGGACCAACCTATTGACCTAGAGCCCAGTGCCAGTTTCTGTACTTTCCTTGTTTTTAAGCTTCAGAGAGAAGGAATAGCAAATGGAGTCCAAACGGAATAAAACCCATGCAATGATTTTTCTTGGACAAGAAGACACCCAGGAGACTTGGAGATCAAGTCGGAAGAGCCACGAGGCGGCCATAAGGGGGGAGGGAGCGCCCAGGGGTAGGGTGCACCCCCTGCCTTGTGGGCCCCTCGTGACTCCATCGACCTACTTTGTCCTATGTATTCACATATATCCCCAAACCACTAGAGGCATCCACGAAAACACTTTTCCACCACCGCAACCTTTTGTACCTGTGAGATCCCATCTAGGGGCCTTTTTCGGCATCCTGCCAAAGGGGGTTCGGTCATGGAGGGCTTCTACATCAACTCTATTGCCCTTCCGATGAACCGTGAGTAGTTTACCTCAGACCTACGGGTCCATAGCTAGTAGCTAGATGGCTTCTTCTCTCTCTTTGATTCTCAATACCATGTTCTCCGCAATGTTCTTGGAGATCTATCCAATGTAATCTTCTTTTTGCGGTGTGTTTGTTGAGATCCGATGAATTGTGGATTTATGATCAGCTTATCTATGAATACTATTTGAATCTTCTCTGAATTCTTATATGCATGATTTGATATCTTTGTAATTCTCTTCAAACTATCGGTTTAGCTTGGCCAACTAGATTGGTTTTTCTTGCAATGGGAGGAGTGCTTAGCTTTGGGTTGAATCTTGCAGTGTCCTTTCCCAGTGACAGTAGGGGCAGCAAGGCACATATTGTATTGTTGTCATCGAGGATAAAAAGATGGACTTTACATCACATTGCTTGAGTTTATTCCTCTACATCATGTCATCTTACTTAATGTGTTACTCTGTTCTTTATGAACTTAATACTCTAGATGCAGGCAGGAGTCGGTCGATGTGTGGAGTAATAGTAGTAGATGCAGGCAGGAGTCGGTCTACTTGACACGGACATGATGCCTATATTTCATAATCATTGCCTTAGATATCATCATAACTTTGCGCTTTCTATCAATTGCTCGACATTAATTTGTTCACCCACCATATTATTTGCTATCTTGAGAGAAGCCTCTAGTGAAACCTATGGGGCCCGGGTCTATTTCCATCATACAAGTTTCTGATCTACTATTTTCCATCATACAAGTTTCCGATCTACTATTTTGCAATCTTTTACTTTCCGATCTATAAACCAAAATACCAAAAATATTTACCTTATCTTTTGTTTAGTTTCATCTATCTCTATTAGATCTCACTTTTGAAAGTGACCGTGATGGGATTGGCAACCCCTTTATCGTGTTGGGTGCAAGTTGTTTGATTGTTTGTGCAGGTATTGGTGATTTGTGTGTTGTCTCCTACTGGATTGATACCTTGGTTCTCTAACTGAGGGAAATACTTATCTCTACTTTGTTGCATCACCCTTTCCTCTTCAAGGGAAAAACCAATGCAAGCTCAAGAAGTAGCAGGAAGAATTTCTGGCGCCGTTGTGGGGAGATCTACGCCAAGTCAAGACATACCAAGTATCCATCATAAAACTTTCATCTCTTGCATTACATTATTTGCCATTCGCCTCTCATTTTCATCTCCCTCACTTCTAAATGATTTTCAAAAATATTTCCCTTTTTCTTCGCCCTTCTTCCGATCGTCTTCTCCTTTGCCTTTTGTGTGCTCGTGTGTTGGATTGCTTGCTTTGTCATGATGGCTCAAGAGAACACCAAATTGTGTGATTTTTCCAACAATAATAACAATGATTTTATTAGTACTCCGATTGCTCCCGCCACTAGTTCGGAATCTTATGAAATTAATGCTGCTTTGCTAAATCTTGTTATGAAAGATCAATTTTCTGGCCTTCCTAGTGAAGATGCCGCATCCCATCTAAATTGTTTCATTGAGTTATGCAATATGCAAAAGAAGAAAGATGTGGATAATGATATTGTTAAATTGAAGCTATTTCTGTTTTCGCTTAGAGATCATGCTAAAACTTGTTTTTCATCTTTGCTTAAAAATAGTATTGATTCATGGAGTAAGTGTAAGGATGCTTTTATTTCCAAGTATTTTCCTCCCGCTAAGATCATCTCCCTTAGGAACAATATTATGAATTTTAAGCAACTTGATCCTGAACATGTTGCACAATCTTGGGAGAGGATGAAATTGATGATACGAAATTCCCTACTCATGGTTTGAATTTGTGGTTGATTATATAAACAAATTATGCCGGATTAAACTTTGCTTCTAGAAATCTTTTAGATTCGGCCGCGAGAGGCACTTTTATGGAAATTACTTTAGGAGAAGCTACTAAACTCCTAGATAATATTATGGTTAATTATTCTCAATGGCACACCGAAAGATCTTTCAATAGTAAAAAAGTGCATGCAATTGAAGAGATTAATGTTTCGAGTGGAAAGATGGATGAACTTATGAAATTATTTTCTAGCAAGAGTGCTTCTATTGATCCTAATGATATGCCTTTGTCTACTTTGATTGAAAATAATAATGAATCTACAGATGTGAATTTTGTTGGTAGGAACAATTTTGGAAATAAGGCGTATAGAGGTAATTTTAATCTTAGGTCGTTTCCTAGTAATTCCTCTAATAATTATGGTAATTCCTACAACAATTCTTATGGAAATTATAATAAGATGTCCTATGATTTTTAGAATAGTGTTAAAGAATTTATGATTTCGCAAAAGAGTTTCAATGCTTTGGTTGAAGAAAAACTGCTTAAGATTGATGATTTGTCTAGGAACGTGGATAGAATTTCTCTTGATGTTGATTCTTTGAAAATTAGATCTATTCCACCCAAGAATGATATCAATGAACCTCTAAAGGCTATGCGAATCTCCATTGATGAGAGCAAAGAAAGAACCGCTAAGATGCGTGCTAAACGAGATTGGTTTGTAAAAGCGTGTTCTTCTAGTTTCCATGAAAATTATGATGAAGATCTTAAAGTGATTGAAGTGACTCCTATTGAATCTTCGTTTTACAATATAAATCTTGATAAAAGTGGGATTTTAGATGAGTCAACTTTAGTTAAAAGGCGTCCCAATGATTCGGAGTTTTTAGATCTTAATGCAAAAATTGATAAAAGTGGGATTGGAGAGGTCAAAACTTTAAGTAGTAGTGAACCCACTCTTTTGGATTTCAAGGAATTTAATTATGATAATTGTTCTTTGATAGATTGTATTTCGTTGTTGCAATCCATGTTGAATTCTCCTCATGCTTATAATCAAAATAAAGCTTTTACTAAACATATTGTTGATGCTATGATGAAATCTTTTGAAGAAAAGCTTGAATTGTAAGTTTCTATCCCTAGAGAACTTTAGATGAGTGGGAACCTACTATGAAAATTAAGATTAAAGATTATGAGTGCCATGCTTTGTGTGATTTGGGTGCTAGCATTTCCACGATTCCAAAAACTTCATGTGATGTGTTAGGTTTCCGTGAATTTGATGATTGTTCTTTCAATTTGCATCTTGCGGAGTCCACTATTAAGAAGCCTATGGAAGGATTAATGATGTTCTTATTGTTTCAAATAGGAATTATGTGCCATTAGATTTCATTGTTCTTGATATATATTGCAATCCTACATGTCCTATTATTCTTTGTAGACCGATCATTAGAACGATTGGTGCAATTATCAATATGAAAGAAGAAAACATTAGATTTCAATTTCCGTTAAGGAAGGGCATGGAACATTTTCCTAGAAATAAATTTAAGTTGCCATATGAATCTATTATGATAGCTACTTATGGATTGCATATCAAAGATGACAATACCTAGATCTCTTCGTGTTTTTATGCCTAGCTAAGGGCGTTAAACAATAGCGCTTGTTGGGAGGCAACCCAATTTTTTTTTTTGCTTTTTACTCCTGTTTTTCTTTGAATAATTCATCTAGCCTCTGGTTAGATGTGGTTTTGTGTTTTAATTAGTGTTTGTGCCAAGTAAGACCTTTGGGATGGCTTATGGTGATAGTTGTTTTGATCTTGCTGAAAAACAAAAACTTTTGCGCCAAGGAACATAATTTTCATAATTCACACAAGTGTTCTTTTGATCTGATTATTTGTGCACAAGATTGGTACGCAAATTTCCCAGGTTGTCCCAATTTTTCAGAATTTTTGGAGTTACAGAAGTATTCAAGAGTTACAGATTGCTATAGACTGTTATGTTTTCCACAGATTCTATTTTCTATGTGTTGTTTGCTTATTTTGATGAATCTATGGGTAGTATCGGGGGGGGGTATGAACCATGGAAAAGTTGGAATACAGTAGATATTACACCAATATAAATAAATAATGAGTTCACAACAGTACCAAAAGTGGTGATATATTTTCTTATACTTATGGAGCTTATGAGATTTTCTATTGAGTCTTGTGTTGTGAAGTTTTCAAGTTTTGGTTAAGGATTTGATGGACTATGGAATAAGGAGTGGCAAGAGCCTAAGCTTGGGAATGCCCAAGGCAAGCCAAGGTAATATTCAAGGACAACCAAGAGCCTAAGCTTGGGAATGCCTCGGAAGGCATCCCCTCTTTCGTCTTCGTCTATCGGTAACTTTACTTGAGGCTATATTTTTATTCACCACATGATACGTGTTTTGCTTGGAGCATCTTGTATGATTTGAGTCTTTGCTTTTTAGTTTGCCACAATCATCCTTGTTGTACACACCTTTCGAGAGGGACACACATGAATCGTGATTTATTAGAATACTCAATGTGTTTCACTTATATCTTTTGAGCTAGGCAATATTGCTCTAGTGCTTCACTTATATCTTTTTACAGCATGACGGTGGTTTTATTTTATAGAAATTGTTGAACTCTCATGCTTCACTTATATTATTTTGGGAGTCTCTAAACAGCAAGGTAATTTGCTTTGGTTATAAATTTAGTCCTAATATGATAGGCATCCAAAAGGGATATAATAAAAACTTTCATATAAAGTGCATTGAATACTATGAGAAGTTTGATTCCTTATGATTGTTTTGAGATATAAAGATGGTGATATTAGAGTCATGTGAGTAACTGTGGATTGTAGAAATACTTGTGTTAAAGTTTTTGATTCCCGTAGCATGCACGTATGGTGAACCGTTATGTGATGAATTCGGAGCATGATTTATTTATTGATTGTCTTCCTTATGAGTGGCGGTCGGGGACGAGCGATGGTATTTTCCTACCAATCTATCCCCCTAGGAGCATGTGTGTAGTACTTTGTTTCAATAACTAATAGATTTTTGCAATAAGTATGTGAGTTCTTTATGACTAATGTTGAGTCCATGGATTATACGCCTCTCACCCTTCCACCATTGCTAGCCTCTCTAGTACCACACGGCTTTCGCCGGTACCATACACCCACCATATACCTTCCTCAAAACAGCCACCATACCTACCTAGTATGGCATTTCCATAGCCATTCCGAGATGTATTACCATGCAACTTTCCACCGTTCCATTTATTATGACACACTTCATCATTGTCATATTGCTTTGCATGATCATGTAGTTGACATCGTATTTGTGGCAAAGCCACCTGTCACACCCATGGGTGGATTTGTAGATGAAATTGATCTAGATCTCGCAAACGGGAGAGGGGAAAGTAGGGGCTTGCTAGGGTTTGTATTACTATAAGATATAAGTTTGTATAGTAGAATAATCTTAGAATTGGCAATGTCATTACAAGACCGGGGCAGCTAGCTATATAGCTCAGCTGCCATATGGGTGACGGCAACATTGCCATGAATAAAATGCTACAGTAGTGGCGAAATGTTACAGTGGGATGGCGAGCTCAGTGAGCCATTGGATCGATCATCTGATCTTCCATTTGAGCCACACATTACCTGAAGGAGAGGAACACCCGCTAAACTGAAGATAAGGGCCTGACAATACCCCTGACTGAAAGCAAACTTGTCCTGAAAGAGGTGATCTGTTGAACCAGCGGTCGATGGTTGCTTTGAAGAATGCTGGAAAGATTTTCTTCATGAACGCGGCGTCTTCCCATGATGCTTCATCAGGCGGTAGATTTTCCCACTGGACCAGCCATTGAACCACAGGCAGGTTGTTATGTGGAATTTGGCGAGTTTCCAGAACCAGAGCAGGTTCAGTGAGAACAATTCCGTCTGCACGAACCAGTGGCAGATCAACCCAGGGATTTGCTTTCTGGCCAACATGCTTCTTCAACTGGCTGATGTGGAAAACCAGATGAATATTGGTGCCCTTAGGTAGGAGTAGTTTGTAGGCCATGTGGCCCACTTTAGCTATGACACGGAAAGGTCCGTAATATTTGCTCTGCAGCTTGACGTGTGTGCACAAACCGAAAGCATTCAGACGATACGGTTGCATATTGAGGTAGACCATATCTCCCACTTCAAGGACTCTTTCGATGCGCTTGCGATCAACATATTTCTTCATTCGAGCTTGAGCAACTGTTAGATTGCTTTTGAGGTGCTGGAGAAGTGCATCTCTGTCGGAGAAGAATTGCAGAGCATCTGTGGTCTTGTTGTTTGGCAGGATATTCTCACAGATGTTGGGAGGTGGATAACCGTATGCAGCTTCAAATGGTGTCTTATGGAGAGAGGAGTGGTAACAAGTGTTATACCAGTATTCTGCCATTGAAAGATGTTGTGCCCATTTTCTTGGCTGTGTTGAAGTCAAACAGCGCAAGTAGTTCTTGATACATTGGTTCACATGCTCTGTTTGTCCATCAGACTGAGGGTGGTATGCAGTGTTGTAGCGCAGTTCAGTCCCCATCCCTTTGAAGATGTCTTGCCAGAGCTGGCTAGTGAAGACGCGATCTCGATCAGAAACTATGGCTAGTGATGGACCATGTAGTTTTAGCACATTGTCCATGAACGCAGTAGCAACAGTTTGGACAGTGAATGGATGAGCAAGGGGAATAAAGTGAGCAAACTTGGATAATCTGTCAACCACCACCAATATGACATCCTTTCCTTGAGATTTAGGTAGGCCTTCAATAAAGTCCATGCTCAAGTGTGTCCAAACCATGTCAGGAAGCTGGAGAGGATCCAAATACCCAGGGTACGCACAATTTTCTCCTTTATTTTTCTGGCAGACAGGGCATTCTACCACAAACTTGGCTACTTCTTGTTTGAGGTCGGGCCAATAGAAAATTTGCTTAATCCTATGGTATGTGGCTTTCATGCCTGAGTGGCCTCCTATGGCTGAGGCATGTAGTGCTGTCAGCAGTTTAGCTCTCAGAGATAAATCCTTTCCCACATAGATTTTCCCTTTGTGTCTTATAATTCCTGGGTGTAGTGTGTTCTGGTTGACTGAATGGTTGGGAGACAGCAGCAACTTCTCCAAGAGCGACTCGCAAGCATTGTCATTGATGTAGGATGCTTCCACTGCAGAAATCCATTGAGGGGTTACCACTGATATAGCCATAAGAGAGGCTTTTCTTGAAAGGGCATCTGCAACAATGTTTTCCTTGCCCTTCTTGTACTGGAGGGTGAAGTTGAACTCTAGTAGCTTCAACATCAATCTGTGATGTATGCTGGTGGTGATTTTCTGATCTGTCATGAACTGCAAAGTTTGGTGATCTTTTTTGATGATGAGATCATTGCCAAGGAAGTAGTGTCTCCACTTTTTTAGTGTAGCAAGAATTGCTAGTGCTTCCTTTTCATAAGTGGAGAGGGTAGCATTTTTAGGGCAGAGAGTGGACCTATAGTATGTTAGTGGTCTTCCTTGCTGCATCATAACTACTCCCAATCCTACTCCAGAAGCATCTGTCTCTAGAACAAAATGTTCAAAGAAATTTGGGAGGGCGGGGACTGGAGCACTTGTCATTGCTTGTTTCAGTTGTTGGAAAGCTTTGGTTTGATTGTCTGTCCAACATAAGTTGTCCTTTTTTAGTACATCATATATGGGCCTTGCTATTGTACCAAAGTTCTTGACAAATCTCCTATACTATCCACAGAGACCTAGAAATCCTCTGAGCTACTTGGGTGTGGTAGGAGTGGGCCATTCAGTGATTGCTGCTATTTTGTAAGGGTCAGTTGCAACTCCATCAGCAGAAATAATGTGAGCCAAATAATCAACTTGTGTAACAGCAAAAACACACTTGGAAAGTTTTGCGTACAGTTGATGTTCTTTGAGCAGCTCTAATACTATTTGTAAGTGAGACATGTGTTCAGAGAGAGACTTGCTGAAAATTAGGATATCATCAAAGAAAACCAACACAAATTTTCTGAGGTATGACCCAAAGATGTTGTTCGTAAGTGCTTGAAATGTTCCAGGAGCATTTGCAAGTCGAAATGGCATGACTAAAAACTCATAGTGCCCAAAATATGTTCTGAAAGCAGTTTTGGGTATATCATTTTTATCCATCCTGACTTGGTGATATCCAGATCTGAGATCTAACTTAGTGAAGTAAGTTGCTCCATGTAATTCATCAAGCAAATCCTCAATGACAGAGATGGGAAACTTGTTTTTTTATAGTAGAAGCATTTAACTTTCTATAGTCAATGCACATTCTCCAAGTGCCATACTTTTTCATCACCAAGATTCCTGGGGAAGAGTATGGACTCTCACTAGCTCTAATGATCTTATCTCTGAGCATGGAGTCAATTTGTCTTTCTAATTCAGTTTTCTGCATGTGAGGAACTCTATAAGGCCTGGAATTAGGTGGTACTGCTTGATCTTTCAAGGGAATCTTGTGATCATGTGACCTCTTTGGTGGTAGACCCTTAGGTTCTTGAAAAACTTCAGGAAATTGCTGCAGTACTTCTTCCATAGGCTGAGGTACAGTTTGCTTAGCTGGCACTTTCATAGTGGTGTCTCTTATGAGTTGTAAAACATAGCCAGGTGCTCCTGATGACATTATTTTGTCCACTTCTGTAGCTTCAATGGGGGTTGCTTCTGATAATGTATCACAAGCTTTGATTGTGACAGGTGTGCTTTTGTCCTGCATAACTGTGATTTGTCTGGGGTTATAGTGGAAAGCAACAGGGATGTGCCTGGCCATCCATTCACTGCCCAACACCATATCATGCCCAGGTAGATCTAGCAATCTGAACTGCTATTAAAACTTAGTGTTGCCAGCAGTGAATGTGGTTGTGGGTACAAATGAACCAGACCACAATGTACCTCCCCCAGCAACAGTTACAGCTCTAGTGGAGTCCTTGAGAATGGGACATGATGTTATCAGTGCAAATTTGAGACTGATAAACATTGAGTTGCTGCCTGAATCAACTACAGTAACGCCTTGCTTTCCCCCCAATTTGGACCAATATAGATATGGTGTTTACATTGTCAGACTGCATGGCTTGTGCTGAGATTGTCATGCAGTGCTCTTCTGTTTGTGGCTGTTCTTCCATGTGTTGTTCCTCTATCTCTTCTTGCTCTTTTGGTTGCTCTGTAGGATCTTCACCGGTTAGCACATTAAGTGTAGGGGCTAATTTGCACTTGTGGCCATGAACCATGCATCACCACACCTCCAGCATTTACCAGGCTCTCTGGCTCTTTGATTCACCACAACTAGTTTAGGATCAGTTGCTTTCTCTGGCACACAAGCTTTTAAATAGCGGATAGCGGACTGGTTGCGGATTAAGATCTGTATAGCGGAATGCGGATAGCGGGCGATATTGCGGGTGCTATGTCCACATAGCCAATTTAAAAAAAACACTCATAAATTTGAGATTGTTGTGTATATTTCTAGGCCATTGACAAAAAATATGACACTTAATTTGAGAAATGATCATTTATATAAGAATATAAACTATAATTGATCGGTATTTGGTCGTGCAACCATGCAAGCAAGACACATTTACCAAAATAGATTACACAACAGAATAACAAGGACTTATATAGCGGGCGATATTGCGGATAGAGGACGATAAGCGGTCTAACAAGTGATATTGCGCCCGCATCATGACAACACGCTATTTTCTCACGCAACCTTAAACTAATAGCAGCAGGGTGGACGCTACCGCTATTGCGGCCGCAATAGCGGAGGTAGCGGACGCTATTTAAAAGCTTGTTGGCACAGGAGAATATGTTTTCTGATAGTTAGTGTAACTTTTGCTGGTACTGGAATGAGACAGACATGCTTTCTTCTCTACTGTGCCTTTTTCATATCAACAGCTAACTAGTAAGCTTCAGTGAGAGATGTAGGTCTGAGTGATCTAAGTTGGAATTCAATTTGTGAACGAAGCCCGTTGACATAGCACTTGACGAACCATTGTTCATCCATAATGGGATTATCAGTTTGTATTTCTGCCATCAATTCCTCAAACTGATCTGTGTAGTCTGATACTGTTAAAGGGCCCTGTTTCAGATTATTGAACTTCTCTGTCAGTTCATAAGAGCTTGCTGAAGAAAATCTGTGCATTATTTCCTCACTGAATTGTGCCCATGTCAACTATTTCTTTAAGATACCTAAACAACGCAACCAGACATCAGCCTTCCCCACAACATACAGCTGTGCTAGGTTAACTTTGTACTCAGCAAGGGCACCAACCATTTGGAAGTACTTTCTCACATAGGTGAATCCAGCCTGCAGGGTTGTCCCCGTCGAAACAAGGGAAATCCATGTGCAGACCCTTGGTGATACTCTTGAGAAATTGGGTGCGCATCACCTGCTCATATTGCTTCTGAAAATCCTCCCAGCTCTGACGCACACTCGGTGGCTGAAAATTGTGAAAACCCGGAGTGCAAGTAGATTTGTATGCTGCCGTTGGAGTTGCATTGCCCGAATGTATATCTAGGGTTGCATTAGTTCCAAATCCAGGAGGAACTGAGGGTCTGGGAACTTGTATAGGTGATTAGAGACAACATATTGGTCCATAGTACCCAAATTTAAGCCACCGCAAAACCTTATGAATGATCACTTATTTGGCATAATCCAGTCACATGATGACAAAAGTTTCAGCAAACAATGATTTAAACAAAGTGCTTGACAGCCTTGATGATGAAACAGTCGTGGTTGTGTTAGCGACTTACTCTGGAATCATATTATGTGTACAGATCTTTCACTCCCTAAGTTATGTTTTCATTGCTCAAAGAAACAAAACCTCTTCTGTGCATTCCCGGCAAGCAAGTGTTAACTAGAGAAAAAAGAATTAAGTGTTGCCATATTATTTTATCTAGTTGAGCAAGGACTTTTTATTGACTTTCACTAACACTTGCATAATAACCATGCCACCACTACTGCTACAGTAAGTTTTGGGGTCAAGAAGCGGAGGGCTATCTAGGCGTACAGTTCGTAAGTGAACTAAAACATTCTCACTATTTTGGTTTAAACAACTAAGTTCTTTATGATTCAGATTTCTCTGTATGTTGCTCGAGGATGATCGAGTTTAAACTCGAGGGAGTTGATGAGTGATATTCTTACACTCCTCTAACCTGAGTTTAAACTGAGATATTCGCTTCACTATTGCTACTAATGACTAATGAATGCAAATGATTCCAAATATCTGATCTTTATTTTGTTTCCACGGGAAATGGGCTATTTACAGACGAAATCAGGTGAATACATGGAAAAGTGTAAACCGGGGATAGAGGAGATGGGAGGCGCAAGAGAGGAAACAATAGAAAAACGGAGTTCCATACGACCATTCCCACTCGTATGGATGGTCGTATGGCGTGCCAACCCAGGCGTTTGATCCACCTGAACAACGGTTATAAAAGGCCCGACGCCAAATGAGCAATAGAACAAGTCGCCACATTGTAATCTTGGCGGCAGCCATCTCCATCAACCCTAGCAGCCGCCATTTCCCATCTCCATCTCTATAGCCAACACCTTCATCACCACCATAATTCTTAGCCATCTAGCCATACTTGTAATCATGTATCACATCTGACATCTATTGAAAGACATATTATCAATCAATCTTTATGATATGTTCTTCATTGAGTTCTTCGTGTGATTAGATCTCCATGTGTGAGTACTTCAGTAGGGTCATGGGTTGAGGCAAGTCCTTGCAACCCGATGTATTTGTTGGTGGGATTGATGAAGTACTTTGAATTAACGTCATGTATGTGTAGCATAAAGTTGCTTCACAATTGTCTCTTGTCACGTCTGCGTTCTTCATCATTGCAACCTAGGATCATGGAGAGCGAGCCATGATGAGGCTGAGGGTAGGGAGACCATGATGTGTTATTCTGAACACCAGTGACCAGAAAGGTTTTGTACGGTAACACGGATCCTATCTCTGGGGATACAAGAGGTGTAGTCATTAAATGCCCAATGCTTTTGTTTGATTATTGCTATTTTAATTACCAGGGCAACCCCCCGCGATGGATAGGACCTTCGGCTGGACAACTAACTCTTGATGCAGGACGCGTGCCGGTCAAGATATAATTGGAACACATCCTCCACTTTGATATGTAGCAAGCACATCTAGATGGATGACTTTCAGGGCATAAATCATAATGATCCCGACACAAATATATGGTTGTAATCATAAGTCTTCATAACCATGCCTATTTTTATTATAAGTGTTTCTAGTGTCAACTTGATTCCGATCCGGTCAAAAATTAGAATCTAATTCTCTTACAAAAGCTTTTTAGAAACTCTTACTTAAAGAGCACCATCATTCATGAATTCGACAATTCAGGGTCACCTATGAGAAAAAGGCAAAAATTCTTTCTACTCCCTCGTTTCTATATACGGAGCAAAATAAATAAAATTAGGGTCCCGATAACTGCCACACGTGTGGTGTATCGGGTGGTTGTGCTGCACGCCTCGTGTGGCATGGAGAGGAACCCGCCCGCACAACCGCGTCCGGGCGCGCAAAGCCATAGCCCGCACGTCCGGTGTGTGGCAAACCCGCCCAGACGTCCGGGCCAGACGACCACGCTGCCCGCACGACCCTGCCGTCCCGGCCTCCTTTCGATCCCCAGTCCTGACTGCCGCCATCGTCTCCCTCCTCTCGATCCCCTACCTCCATCACCGGCCTTCTCTGGTTGCCATGGCAACCAGAGCAGATCCGTAGGGCCTTCCCACCGCTAACCACACCCCCCTCCCCCACCCCCTGCCCCCACTCCAACCCCGCCCTCGAAAGACGACTAGCTAAAAGCAGGTGAATCTTCGATCTCCTACTGCTTATCATCCTTCTTCTGGGCAGAAATTGCAAATTTACCAACGAAGGTGGCGAATGGATCCACGCTATCAGGGCAAAACACTGCATGGTTTTGTGTGTGTTCGCATTTGCCAAGCAGCATACACCAGAACTGCCATGTACTATGCTAGAGTTAAGCTTAAGTTCTCAGTTCGCTTGGTGCAAGTAGTTGGTAATGAATGGATGCATAGGAATCCCTAAAAAGGGAGAGAAATGAGAAATTTTGAATAAAGGGGGGTAGGAAAATTAATTGCCACTTGTGTCTAACGGCAGTTGCCACCTATCATTTCCGTTAACTGCCACCATGTTAACATGTTGCTTGCCATCCTATTGTAGTGGTTGTTGCCATCAAATCGAAAGGATAGCTGGCACCCAGATTTTAGAAAAGAGAGTGGATGTGCATGTCCTACTTGCCATGATGTGTTGGTTGCCTACGCATGAAAATGTGATAAGACTGTCGTGTTATCTTCTACGTGCAAGCAGTATAAGAATACATTTTTTGCAGATTGTTGACGCGTTCTTGTTCATGCAGTGATTGAGAACACATTGGCAGAAACAAAATGCGGAAAAGAATGAATCACAAAGATGGCGTTGATCCTTGAGTTTCTCAAAGGCCAGAAATGCCCCCTTGGGATGCAGCAGAGTACAGTCAACTCATTTCTACAGGGCCGTTGCTGCCACTACTAGAGCAGTACGCATGCATTGGTATGATGGATGATAACAAAGAAAAGAACATTTGCCATGTTCGCGACGATGAAGATGGCATTCTACTTATGTCCTACACTGTCATTTTTCGTAGGTTCTTATGACCAAAACACACTCAGGGGGGCGCCATGGCAAGTTCAGTCACAGGGCGCTAACACTGACAAATGTACGGGCAGCCAACTTCAACTAGCTAATGTGGCAAATTAAGGTAACGCGTACGAAAAAGAAACATACTGGTGTGGACATGAAAAATAAACTTGCAAAGGATAGCAAAAGACTCACGAGTTATGTCAGAAAAAATGCAGAACCTTCATGCAGCACGTGGCATCAGGCGGCACCCATGTACCTGCCATCGACGTCATACACAGGTGAGTCCATAAAAAGTGAAGTTGCGGGCGGTGAATTAGCAGAAGGAGCATAGTTGACAACTGCAGTTGCCATGCCTGGACAACTGCAGTTGCCATGCCAAGACAAACTGCAGTTGCCATGTATGATCAAAATGTGATTGCAATGTACAAACAACCGTGGATGGAAAGTGTGAACAAATCTGTGTGGCATGGTTGGACCACTGCATGCTCCATGTTGAAGAAACTACACTTGCCATGCATTGAGAAACTACTACCATGATTACAGTTTATTACGGTGGTGCTACCTCGGCAAACGTCTCATGGCAAGCTTCACAGATTGCAGATAGAGCACGTCAATTTGGTGTGACAGACCACACAAGATGGGCACATGCAGCACAACAAGGTAAGGAAATTTGAACCACAAAACAACACTGCATTTGTTTTTATGGGAATAGCATGTGAGGAAAAGAAGATTTGTAGCAGTGATGGTGGAAAAAATCAAACAGAAAACGCTAACAAGTGGTCGTGTGCAATGAGTCATATATTGTCTTCGGGATTTGACAATTGCTAAAAGCATGTGTGCAGCACTAATGATTGATCGCATTTGCCTAGTGAGCTCAAGCCTAGAATACAAAGTTTTGATGCTAGAATATACTGGTTGCCATGTACTGGCAGCAGTATTTGCCATGTATGTAGGATTGCAGCTGCCATGGATATAGAATCCAAGTTTTGGTACTGAAAGGAGCTGGTTGCCATGCATTGGCAACAGTAGTTGCCATGTTTGTTGGACTGTAGCTGTCATGACTGGAGAACTATAGTTTCCATGCATGTCCACATGCAGACTCACGGCTTGCTATTTGAATGATGTCATGCCAAATCACTTGCAGTTGATGTACTCCGTTACGATAAACATGTCATTCAAGGAAAATCTTACGCTCGTACCTGTTTTTTATTACAGGGCCTTCAACTACAATCAACAGCGGCGCGAGGACATCTACTACGGGGAGCTCTGAGCGCACGGAAGACGCGTTCCACCAGCCAGCCAAAAATCATGCCGCAAACAATGCCGAGTCAGAGTCGGAAATGGCAATCATTCCAGCAATGCCGACAAGCACACCTTTGAACACAAGCACTGGCAACACTCAAGTAGATGAAACTGCCGCCGATACTGAAGTGAATGATAAAACTGATGACAAAGCACAAGGGGATGAAGATGGTGGGCAATCAGAGATCATGGTACCTCAGCCATTGTACGTTGGGCAGAGATTTGAATCGTTCACAGAAGCAAAGGAATTCTACCAGACATATGCAAAGTTCCATGGGTTTGCGGTCAATACCGAATACCATAGGAAAATTAAGAAAATTAACGAGTACAGCAGAGGTGAGATGAGGTGCCACAAGGCACGAAGGAACAAGAAGGGGAAAGGTGTTGCGCCTGTCATTCCGAAACGAAAGGGAGGTATCATTCTCAAGACAGAATGCCCTGTCCGGTGTAAGCTAAACATAGATGGAGCACAATGGGTGGTCACTGAATATTTTGACGAGCACAACCACAAACTCATAAAGAAGTTTGACCTGGTAAAATTTCTGACCGCCCACAGAGGATTCACCCCCCTCGAGAAGAAATCCATAAAGCTGCAACATGATTGTAACATCGGTCCATCAAGAATGGTCCAGATACTATCACTCATCCACAGAAAAAAGGGACTTTGAGTAGCATGCCCTACATACCAGCTGACGTCACAAACCTAAAGGCAAAGTACCATAGAGAGAGCAAGTTGGCTAACATAGAGGCCAGAATGGCCTACTTCAATGAGAAAGCGAAGGAAGATCCAGATTTCTTCTAGAGGATATGATTGGACAATGAGGACCATGTCAGGAACATGTATTGGGTGGATGGTGCTGCAAGAAGAGCCTACAAACATTTCCGAGATTACATTTCATTCGATGCGACGTATCTCACTAATATGTACAAGATGCCATGCGCTCCATTCATAGGAATAAATAACCACAATCAGTCGTTGCAGTTCGAATGCAGGCTCGTTCAGAACAAAGACACGGATGGGTACATTTGGTTGTTCAAGACCTTCTTGGAGTGCATGGATGGACTTGCTCCGATGAACATAATAATAGACCAGGATTTTAGCATGCGTGCAGGCATAGAGGAGGTCTTACCATTGGCAGTGCACATGCACTGCAGGTGGCACATTATAAAGAAGGCTGAGGAGATGCTAGGACCGTTCTTTGCTGACCGTCCAGAGCTTCACAAGGCATTCGAGCTGTGCGTGGACCACAACTTGACGGTGGAGGAGTTTGAAAGGAGCTGGATGGCCATGATTGAAACATATCAAGTCCAAGACAACGAGACTCTTGCTAGACTGTGGGAGAAGCGAATGTACTGGGTGTCGACCTACTTCATGTAGTGCTTCTTCCCGTTTCTGCAAACTACGCAGCACAGCGAGGGGTTCAATGTTGTTTTGAAGCGGTACGTGAGCCCTGGCAACTCATTGCTACAGTTTGCCAAGCAATACACATCTTTGCAACAAAAAATACTGGGATCTGAGCTACAGCAAGAAGCAAACACCGCGCTAAAGCAGCCAAAATTGCTAACGTATTTACCGATGGAGAGGCAAATGAGCAAGATATACACCAACAAGATCTTTAACAAGTAAGTCAGTTGTGTTGCAATCTTATTTGCACAAGCATGAAGGCAGTAGGTGCCATATAGAATGCAATGCAGTTGAAAAGCTTATTTGAAAATGATGATTTCTTGAAAAGTAGTTATTGAGAACGGAGTAACCATGATATGTAGATGCCATGTTTAATGAATTACTATTTGCCATGTTTACTCAACTGCAATTGCCATGTTTAATGAACTACTGTTTGTCATGTTTACTCAACTATAGTTGCCATGTTCAATGAAATGCAGTTGCCATGTTTAATGCACTGTACTTCCATTGGGCATGTTGGTATGGAAATGCCAATGTCAATTGAAAATGAACTGCAGTTTCCATGTTTAATGAACTGCAGTTGCCATGTTTATTGAAATGCAATTGCCATATTTACTCAACTGCAGTTGCCATGTTTAATGAAATGTAGTTGCCATGTTTAATGCACTGTACTTCCATTTGGGTATGTTGGTATGGAAATGACAATGCCAGTTGAAAATGTTATGCAGTTGCCATGTTTAATGAACTGCAATTGCCATGTTTAATGAACTGCAGTTGCCATGTTTAATGTACTGCAGTTGCCATGTCTAATGTACTACAGTTGCCATGTTTAATGTACTATATTTGCCATGTTCAAACGAATGTACTTGTATTGGCCACGACAACATAAGGTGCTACAAAAAACAGCACACAATAGTTTATCAAAAAACACACAAAACTTGCAGATTCCAGGAAGAAATAAAGCGTGCCAGCATGTTCATGACTTTCCAGGTGGACGAACATACGTTCAAGGTGTGTTCTATTTTGGGCATGTCGGATTCAGAACCTGAAGACCCAGACAAAGGAAGGAACTACTTCGTGAAAGCCTCGATAGGCCAAGGCGAATACTACTGCCAATGTTGCAAATTTGAACGGGACGGCATTGTGTGCTGTCACATACTAGAAGTAATGGACATGAACGCGGTGACACGGATGCCCCGCCATTTCATCTGAAAACTCGGAGATAGGATCTGGAACAGCAAGCACACAAACCCAGGTCAGGAACCCGACCCGTTCCATCACAAAGGGGCGTCCAAAAGAGATAAGATACAAATCAGGATTGGAGATTCAAGCAAAACACAAGAAAACAAAGAAAGGGACGAGCAATCCGTGAGCAACATTGGGGCACTGTGACATGGTCCTTGGTGATATTTTATTTTGTAATCTAGATGTTCTAAAAAAAATTTAAATGGGAGAATGACTCTTGAGGGGCATCAGAAGTTGAAGGAAAATGCATTGAATGGATAACTGCAGTTGCCATGTTATGTGTACTTAATCTGCCATGTTATGTGTAGTTAATCTGCCATGCTATTTTATACTAAATCTGCCATGATATTTTATACTGGATCTGCCATGTTAAGTATATTGGATGTGCCATGTTAAGTATACTGGATGTGCCATGTTAAGTATACTGGATCCGCCATGTTATTTATGCTGAATCTGCCATGTTGTTTGTACTGAATCTGCCATGTTAGTTGTACTAAAATATGCCATGTTATTTGTAATAACTCTACATTGCGTATATTTCCGTGTTCATTCAACACATTTTAGTCACACATAGTGTGTTGTGTGCAATCTATGGGAAACAAGTTGAAAAGCGTAACGTGCATCAACCGCAAAAAGGTTACGGCTACATGATCAAACTACCATGCTAGCCGGTACAGTTAGCGATGAAAAAGAAGAAGCAAACACCCAAATGAAAAACGATGATAACTTTCACTAACCATGTTTGATGAACTATATTTGCCATGTTTTAAAACATCGTAGACGCATTCGAACCACCAAACTAGTGCTACAAACGATGAAAGCATAATAATAATGATAAACCTAAAACGTATCTGTTGTCACGCCTAAATAGGTTCACATCCACACATATATTACAGAAAATATTCAAATGTCTCTCACACACCACCACTACATACTAGGCTACGAGGGGTTGCAGTCATAACATAGCACACGGACATAGTTTTGAAAAGAACTAAGGTAGTACCTTACATTCCTCGGCAACATAATGTAAGGTAGGCGTTCGGTATGGAGCACAACGTGATCACTTGTACTTCTTGATGACTTTCTTGACAGCTTCCTCTACGAACTCACGTGCTCTGGACCGCTTGTTGAAATCTTCATTCGTCAACCAGTTCCATGTGTAAATTTTCCGGCGCTCAACGACCATTGCAGCTGTGACGACAGGAACTAGTCTACCTTCCCACTTTGCAAGGTATTCCAACTTGTGAAAGCCACAATCCATACTGCACAAGAAAAGAATCAGGTGAACTCGCAAAAGGACAGAGATAACAATGCTAAACTTAAATTCAGATGTAACAAAAGAGGGTTATGATTGGTGTAAAGGGCACATGAAGAAAGAGATAGGAAATTACTTGTTCCCTTGCTTCGTAGTCGCCACGTACTCAATTGGAAAATGTCTGATCTAGACCTTTGAGTGTTTGTAGTGACGGTTCCATGTCTCTTTGAGGTTGTTGATGAACTATTCAGCATGCGTAGTAAGGTCTGCATCAGCTGCCGAACGCATTGAATCAAGCACCTCAAAACGTTGGTTCTTCAGGTCAAGGCAGATCGCATAGTGGTGACCACACTTGTTGTGTGGGTCATGTGGTGCAAGCTCCTGGAACATGGGGAACAGGACCTGCAAGTAAAATGAAAGAAATAAGAAGCAGAGTTCACATAAAGAATAGAAAATGGTGTATTTGGGAAAATGACGTCTAAGGATATCACCAGTTGTAGTAAGAGGCACATGAGTGACATAAAACAGCAAGGGGCCAAAAAGTAGAATCACGTAGAATGTTTAGTTATAAAGGGTAGTTAAAAGAAGTTACCATCCATGTATGAACAAAGTTGCCCTGTATTTTACTTTGAAGTTGCCACATAGTTTGTATGGGGATGCAAATCAAAAGTTAGTTTACATGGTAGCTGTTGCCACATGAAACAGCTGCCACATAAATAGAGTGCAACTACTGGCAAAAAAACATACCATGGGAGAAAAAAATGTGCAAACAGAGAAGGAGTACTCACACATTTCTTCATTGTGAGCTTGAATTCACCTTGCGCAGCAAAATGCTTCCTCGGGATTTTGTGGTGGAAGTCACCATCCCATATTTTGCAGGTCACACTGTAATGCATGATTGTTTTGTCGGGAGACATATCCATATGCTTGTTGATGAAGTCAATCCCACATGCAACTACATTCGTCGGCATTTTACCGAGTGGCCTCACGGACTCGACAAGATCACCCAGGTCAACGTACGTCGCTTCACATTGTATGACCTAGGTTCTGTCCAAACATGAGCTGTATGAAAATGATATAACATGAAAGAATCATGTCTACTAAGTAAAAAAAGAAGAACTAAAATGTAAGCGGATCATATCTAGAAAGTAGAATAAATATGTATGGTAAAAAGAGCAAAGCAAAATGAGAGATTATGTGGTGTGGTCATTACGCTTTCAGCTCCTTCATGTGCTTGCTGCTGGCCCTCGCATTTCCAAATCGCTTGACAATATCATACAGCTGGTTCTGCTCCTTTGTGGCCTTGACTTCGGGCTCGTAGTCATCCGCGGGAGGTGGGTGAACTACCCTCTACTGCCTCACAGAACTAGGGGTGGCACTTCTAATGGTATCCTCAGATACCGTCTCAGCAGGCACGTTGGAACTTGGTTGCCCCTGACCTCGTGAGGACCTCCTCTGCAATGTTGCCTCCTCAATCCCGCGGTGAACTTCATCAAGTGACAGCGAAATCTCCTCAGGGGTGCCTACAAGGATAAAAAAGTGGGTTAGGATACCTGGAAAACAAAACAAATGTAGTGCAAAGAGAAAAGGTGCATGATATGAAATGTAGGTACAAAAAGTGGGGAGTTGCCATGTGGAGGCAAATCCAGTTGCCATGTGTATTGCACTGTAATTGCCATGTGAAAGCAACTACAGTTGCCATATTGTGTCAACTCCAGTTGCCATGTGGTTGCCGAATGAAAAATGCAGCATGCAAACAAAATTGCAAGTGACATGTTGCCTCAAATCCAGTTGCAATGTATAGAGCATTGTAGTTTCCATGTGAGAACAAGTACATTTGCCATGTTGTATCAACTTCAGTTGACATGTGGTTGTCGAATGGAAAATACAGCATGCCAACAAAAATGTAGGTAAGATGGTGCAGCAAATCCGGTTGCCATGTCATCACATAACAGTTGCCATCACAGGTGAGAACCCAAAAAAATTGCTTGGGACAAAAGTCAGACTACACAGATGTATACATGAAAAAGATAAGCGCAGAAGGAATGTACCTTGGACGATCGGCTCTACGAACTTGACAGCCTTCCTGCCCTCGACCATTGGCTGCATCATCATTGCAGGCATGCCTCCCGGGAAAGCAAAGGCAACTGGCGTAGGATCTTGCACCACTGGTTGATCTTGACTGATGCCAAGGCTAAAGCTCAGTGGAGTGAAGGCCATTGGGTGCCTCTCATGCCTACTGGCCGGACCGCGAACAACTTGTGGGGCAGAATCCAAGGGTGAAAGATCAACAAACATATCTGAATCAGCCGCAGCAGAATTATCGGGCTTATTTGTAGGGCGGGGCGTGTTGTCAGCGGTATCAGCTGCAGCTTTCTTGACAATCTTCTTGTTTGGGATGTAGGGGACACCAACATTGTCTGGGAGCTTGGAAGTGCGCAGATTTAAGCTGGGGTTTTCCACTGCGGGTAAAGGCGCGGTCTGCTCTGGACGTTCACCTCCATCACTCGTGCCCGGCTTGACGCCTGCATCAGTTGTACCCCGGTCTTCCGATTTCTCCATAACATTGCTTTTGGTAGGTGGTGGGAACAGTGTGGACGTAGGAACATAACCAGACTCATCTCTGCTGCTCCTATCTACAGCTGGTGCATTGGGTATGTCCATTGATTACTTGCGGGGGCTACGATGCCTAGGTGGAAGACCAGCACGGGAAACAGTCGCCTTAGCAATATCTGCACCACCAGGAGCTGGAGTTGTTGTGCCAAGACTCTCACCTGTAGATGGCATATCATTATGAACTGCCGCCTCAGCCACTTCTGTCGTGGACACAGGAGTGCCACCACGCATGCGCTTGGAATCCGTGTCAGATGAGCGGGAATCTTCCTTGCTTAGGTTGGTCTCGGGAGCGTCCACTTCAACACTTGCTGATGGGGTGGCATGGCTCACAGCAGCATCCTTCATTGCCAGCAGAGTGGGCAATATTTCAGCAGTCCTGGCAGATACCGACTCGTCACTCCCTGATGTACGGATGCCTGTTGTTGTAGCCTGCACATTTGCAACCGGCGGAGATGATCGGCCACTTGCATTAGAGTTAGTGGGAACAGTTGACGGTGCAGCAGCAGTTTTGTCGACTGGCGCCTCATGAACATCTGAGTTTCCACCTGTCGGTGTCAAAACCGGCGGATCTCAGGTAGGGGGTCCCGAACTATGCGTCTAGGCGGATGGTAACAGGAGACAAGGGACACGATGTTTTACCCAGGTTCGGGCCCTCTTGATGGAGGTAAAACCCTACATCCTGCTTGATTAATATTGATGATGTGTGTTACAAGAGTGGATCTACCACGAGATCAATGAGGCTAAACCCTAGAAGCTAGCCTATGGTATGATTGTTGTTCGTCCTAAGGACTAAAGTCATCCGGTTTATATAGACACCGGAGAGGGCTAGGGTTACACAGAGTCGGTTACAATGGTAGGAAATCTACATATCCGTATCGCCAAGCTTGCCTTCCACGCCAAGGAAAGTCCCATCCAGACACGGGATGAAGTCTTCAATCTTCTATCTTCATAGTCTTGGAGTCCGGCCCATGATGATAGTTCGGCTATCCGGACACCCCCTAGTCCGGAACTCCCTCAGTAGCCCCTGAACCAGGCTTCAATGACGACGAGTCTGGCGCGCATGTTGTCTTTGGCATTGCAAGGCAGGTTCTTCCTCCGAATAATTTATAGAAGATTATGAACACCAGGATAGTATCCGGC
The DNA here is from genome assembly GCF_002162155.2 of Triticum dicoccoides. Taxonomy (NCBI): domain Eukaryota; kingdom Viridiplantae; phylum Streptophyta; class Magnoliopsida; order Poales; family Poaceae; genus Triticum; species Triticum dicoccoides. Next base: position 438,976,633 of record NC_041387.1, read on the forward strand.
TCTGCAAAATAAATTCCACATACCACCGTAGAGAGAATAATATTACACAAGTTCAATCTGCTGACGTATTTTGTGGCGTGATGTCACACCATTACCAAGCCTTTACTCAAATTGTTTTTATTGTTCCACCTCCGCGCGTTTAGCGAGGCGGTTTCCTTGGCACATCTTGTCGAAGCAGAGATCGTGTTCCCCTTATTCCGGGATTCCCATCAATACGGACATGGGCAACCCAACCGCGCCATTGATTGTGACGCTTGGGAGATAAGCGAGTTTTACCAGGCCGGTGGGGACACATGTTTTTGTCCGCCCATATAAGGGGATAAAGATCCACTCCTTTTACCTACGCCTTCTTCCTCCTTGGCTTATCCCTCCCTGCGAACTCGAGCTCCAGCGCCCAAGTCCGCACTTCTCACCTCAACCGTCTCCAACTATGTCCGGAGCGGGAGGCAAGTGGATGGCCTCCTCCGTCATGGAGGGGCAGATCCAGAAGATGCGCGACGCCGGATACTTGTCCAGCGACATCGCGCATCGGCTCCCCGACGAGGGAGAGCTCATCCCCACCCCCAGGCCCCATGAGAGGGTAGTATTTCTTCCCCATTTCCTCCGCGGACTGGGCTTCCCACTTCATCCCTTTGTCCGGGGGCTCATGTTCTACTACGGCCTAGATTTCCATGATCTGGCCCCGAATTTCATCCTCAACATCTCGGCGTTTATCATCGTGTGCGAGGCCTTCCTCTGCATCCAGCCCCACTTCGACTTGTGGCTCAAGACTTTCAGTGTCAAGCCGAAGGTTGTGAAGGGCAGTCAAGCGAAGTGCGGAGGCGCCATGGTGGGCAGGATGTCCCACGTTACGTGGCTGGAGGGCACTTTCATAGAAACCATCAAAGGGTGGCAATCGGGGTGGTTCTAGATCACCGAGCCGTGTGACCCTGATTGGGCAGCGGCCCCCGAATTCAGATCCGGCATCCCTACACGGCTCACCTCCTGGAAAGAGAGCGACCGGATCTGGGGGGATTCGGAGGAGTTGACCGGACTCCAAGCCTGTATCCAGAAGCTGGTGGACAAGAAGCTCAAGCTTGTCAATGTAGTCCAGGTCATGCTCATCCACCGGATTCTCCGGTGCCAACGACGGGGCTTCAACATGTGGGAGTTTGATCCGGCGCAGCACCAGACCCTGAGCGGGCTCTTCGACACTACGTACGAAGATGTCTGGAAGGTGCTTTTCAAGGGCGCTGAAGCTCCCGCATCCGCTACCGAAGATCACGGATTCCGCTCGCAGCGTCCAGCTGACGAGGTAGGTGATTTCACCACTTGTTTTCCATAGTTTGACTCTATGCGGGATCTAAACTCCCTTTACCTTTGACAGGAATGGCTGGCGAAGGCCGAACGGACTATCCGTTCGGCCCCATTGTCAGAGGACCCAGCGGACGCCCGCCTAACGGGGTTGTTGGCTCCGGCACCCCATGTGGTGCCGGAGAAGAAGGCCAAGAAGAAGGCCACGGGGACTCGGAAGAGTTCCCATTTTCAGGTGCTATCGGATGATGAATCCGAGGCCGACTCCTCCCACCAAGGCGAGGAGGAGAAGAAGAAAGCCTCTCCCCCAGCGGGGGAAGGGAAGAAAAGGAAGGCCTCCCCAACAAGGGAGGCCGAGGGGTCCAAGAAGGGAAAAACTCTTCCCCCGGACTGCTCCGCCAACGCCAGTGACGACGACGAGGACTAGCCTCCAAGGGCCAAGCCCCTAGCGAGATCGTAAGTATCCGGACTCCCGAATAACTTCAAGGTTTTTCCTTTTCGCCACATAATGTCTTTTTAATGCCGCATACAACCCTGCAGTCCGCCCAAGGATGATCTTCCCGCTTCGTCGAGCGGGTCCTTAGGTGCGTCGGATATGGATTCCCTTCCGACTGCCTCCACCCCCGCGCCGCGGACGATGCCGAGGTGGGATCCCAGGAAGGGACCCACCAGGAGGCGGAGGCCCCGGAGGTGTCACAGGACAACCTCCCGGACTTTGCACCGGACTCAGCCCCGGAACCCACAGTGGCTCCGGAGTCCGGCGGGCGACCCCTTCGCAAGAAGGGCAAGACCGTGACGCCGGCTGCCTCCGTCCAACCGGAGGTGCCGGATAATTTGCTGGAGGCGCTCAACAGTGCCTCCATCGAAGAGGAACACCACACTGTTATGAGTGCGGTGATTCAGAAGGTGCAGCTCACCAAGAGCGGGCTGACCGAAGCCTGCAGGAGCCTTCTAACAGGCTTTGAGGTAAGAATTTCAATATGTATAAAATGGTACCGCATAGACAGTAGCCCCTGATGCTCGGTTCGGTGTTCGGAAAGAAAAGCCGGACTGAGGATCTAAAAAGATATACGCAGGAGTCCTAAAAATATGTCAATATGGGATTGCAGGCTGCGCTGCTGACCTCTGCCGCACTGACTGCGAAGGTCAATACTTTAAAGGAAAAACTCGAGCGGTCCGAGAACGAGCTCGGCCGTGCCAAGAAGCAGCTCGAGGATAAGGAAGGTGAGTAACACCTTATTAAAATTGTACCTTACAGAAAAGGATTTTGGTTGCAAAAAGAATGACAAGGATAACGCGCGTATTGCAGGGGCCACTAACGAGGTGGCGACCCTGAAAGAGGCGATGGCCGCGGCCGAACGAAATGCAGCCGTAGAGCGCACCGAGCGAGAGAAACAGGAGGCGCGAGTGGTGGAGGTACAGCAAGAGCTCCAGGATCTCGTGAGAAAACATGAGAGCCTGGAGCATGACTCGAAGACTCGAGAGTCTGAGCTTGCAACGGCTCTTGAGAGTGCCAAAGCCGCGAAGGCCGAAGCCTACAAGGCCCTCCAGGAGATTGAGGCGGTGAAGAAAATAGCAGCGGGTAAGGCATTTTTCATGCAAAGTAAGCATGTGAGTGTTAATTACCTGTTGCTTACCCGAATTCGGAGCTCTCTAGGAGCGTTCGCAGATCTTCCTCGCAGCGTGTCCGATGCTGCCGCATTCTACCGGGCCGAGGAGGGGAGCTCGACGGAGAAGGTCTTCTGGTCTCAGTATGCTGAGGCCGGACATCCGGTGCCCCTTAGCGACCAGCTGAAGCAGCTGGTCGAGCTGCACAAGGCGGCCGAACAACCCATGAAGGGCCTCATAGTTCGGCTGTGGCCTAAGGAGGCCATGCCTGGAAGCTACTTCGGCTTGGTGCGGCGGCTGGTGAATGCGTGCCCGCGGGTTGAAGTCATCAAGCACTCCGCCTGTATTGAGGGTGCCCGTCGGGCCCTTGCCTGCGCGAAGGTGCACTGGGGCAAGATGGATGCCCAGAAGCTTGTGACGGACCCGCCACCAGAGGGCAAGGAGCATCGCACGCCCGAGATGTATTATAAGAGTGTGTTGAAGGGCGCCCGCACTATTGCGGGGGAGTGCTCTAAAGATGTAATTTTTGAGTAGATTCGCATTTTGTTATCCTGTGCGCTGAAAACTTAGTTCATATGCGCTAAGCAACGCTTGTTAATTTAAAATATTACCTTCTGTGCGGCTATTTATCAAATCTGAGAGATGGCAAGTCGTCGGCTTCAGCCCCCATGCCACGAGTGCTGGGGTGTTCGGGATAAACTTGAGCACTCTTGTTCCCATTTTTGGGTCCATCTAGGGAGGCGCTCAACGCAGCGAACAAGGCAATCGGACTTATAATGCTTGAACACTCTCACTTAGCCATAGAATTCTATAATTTTAAATTCCGGCGAAGCCCCTAGTCTTCGGAAGGCCGAATTTGGGGCGCTATCCACGCCTGGGCCGGACAAGATCCGGCTCCTCGCTCTAAGCGGCATAAGTCTTTAAGGACTCGCAAAAACCTCTCGAACAGCGACCGGCTCTCGCCTCATCATGACGATCAGTTTTAGCTTTCTCCACTGAGGCGTTAATCCAGCTCAACTGGGGCGCAATCACAGTGGTTCTCCTAGTGCTACCTTAGCCGATACAACGGAACGTAAGGTACCAAAACGTGGGAGCCGGGCAAACCCAACTATTGACCCAAGACATGATTCAGAGCCGATGCATATAATGCTATAAGTTCGGGGTGCCGCACTTGTGAAAGTGTTCGAACTTGTCACACCATGATGCGGGAACAATAAGCCCCTGGTGTGTTTTAACCGTACCAAAGTGTATGGATGTGACATGTCGTAAATAAACATATGTATGAAAAAGAAATGCAGTTATAAGCAAAAAGGTGCTACATTGTTTTATTCAATAAGTGCTGCTATGAATGAAGAACGATACAAATAGTGCGATAAGCAAGGGATGGGACTGTTAAACATGTCCCCCTCCAGGGGTAGGCTGTGGACTGGTGTATAAAAATGCTCGTAATGGAGACCACCTGTATATTCGTTGTAGCCTTTGGTCCTTCCCTGGCTGTTGTATCGTGAGTTCGGCAGGTCTGCTGCCGGACAGGGCCTCTGACGAACGGAGTCCTGTAGGTAAAAAATAAAAGGTAAAAAGAAAAAAAGAACGACACACTTGAGAGCCCCTGGTGTGGTTGAGCCGCAGTCTGGGCTTATTGTGGTCGTGCCCCTCTCCCCGTGCCCATGGTATCTTCAGAGCGTAATGGTGTACGCGAAGGACCTGTTTGGATGTTTTGCAGGGGCTGGGGTTGGGGCCGCACTGCTACGCGTGCTCGGAACGTGCCAGGTGGTCTTGTTGTAGGTTACTCCGGGCGCGTTTAGCTATGTCCGGCCGTGAGAATTGCCTTAAGAGGCTGCATTGTACTTCTGCCGCGAGAGCCGCTGTATGTTCCTCCGTTCGAAGAGAATGTTCAGTGTTTCCGTTGACCGTGATGACTCCTCTAGGGCCTGGCATCTTGAGCTTGAGGTATGCATAGTGCGGCACCGTGTTGAACTTTGCAAACGCGGTACGTCCGAGCAAGGCATGATAGCCGCTGCGGAACGGGACTATGTCGAAGATTAACTCCTCGCTGCGGAAGTTATCCGGGGATCCGAAGACCACTTCCAGTGTAACTGAGCCTGTACAATTGGCTTCTACACCTGGTATGACGCCTTTAAAGGTCGTCTTGGTAGGTTTAATCCTTGAGGGGTCTATGCCCATTTTGCGCACTGTATCCTGATAAAGCAGGTTCAGGCTGCTGCCGCCGTCCATCAGAACTCTGGTGAGGTGAAATCCATCGACGATTGGGTCTAGGACCAATGCGGCGAATCCGCCGTGGCGGATGCTGGTGGGGTGGTCCCTTCGGTCAAAAGTGATCGGGAAGGAGGACCATGGATTGAACTTCGGGGCGACTGGCTCCATCGCGTATACATCCCCGAGTGCACGCTTCCGCTCCCTTTTGGGTATGTGTGTTGCGTATATCATGTTCACCGTCCGCACCTGTGGGGGGAAACCCTTTTGTCCTCTATTGTTCGGCTGTCGGGTCTCTTCCTCGTCATCGCTATGCAGCCCCTTGTCATTGTTTTCGGCAATTAACTTGCCTGCCTGCTTGAATACCCAACAGTCCCTATTGGTGTGGTTAGCTGGCTTTTCGGTGGTGTCATGTATCTGGCACAAGCGGTCGAGTATTCGGTCCAAATTGGATGGACCCGGCGCAGTTCTTTTGAATGGCTTTTTCCGCTGACCGGGTTTAGAGCCTCTGAATCCGGCATTGACTGCCGTATCTTCACTATTGTCGCCGTTGATGCGGTGTTTGCTTTTGTTACGACGCGACCTGCCATTCCGGTCCTTGAAATCTGGACTGCTAGAATTTTTGCTGAGATTGTTGCTGCGTGCTAGCTAGCTGTCCTCACCCGCGCAAAAGCGGGTCATGAGTGATGTAAGGGCTGCCATGGATTTCGGCTTTTCCTGTCCCAGGTGCCGGGCAAGCCACTCATCGCGGATGTTATGCTTGAAGGCTGCGAGAGCCTTCGCATCTGGACAGTCGGCGATTTGGTTTTTCTTGGTTAAGAACCGTGTCCAGAATTGTCTGGCCAATTCGTCTGGCTGCTGAATTATGTGGCTTAGGTCATCAGCGTCTGGTGGTTGCACATACGTGCCTTGGAAGTTATCGAGGAATGCGGCTTCCAGGTCTTCCCAACTCCCAATTGACTCTGCTGGCAGGCTGTTAAGCCAATGCCGGGCTGGTCCTTTAAGCTTGAGGGGGAGATATTTGATGGGGTGAAGATCGTCACCGCGGGCCATGTGGATGTGAAGAAGATAGTCTTCGATCCAAACCGCGGGGTCTGTTGTGCCATCGTAAGATTCAATATTCATGGGTTTAAACCCTTCGGGGATTTGATGATCCATTACTTCATCTGTGAAGCATAGTGGGTGTGCGGCGCCTCTGTACTGGGGCGATATCACGACGGAGCTCAGAAGAGCTTTGTCTGTTCTGTTCGGCCCGGTCGGACTTACTGTGTGAGGCGCAACGGTTGTCGTCACGTATCGTGGGGCGCCCACGCGATCCGTAGATTGATCTTGATTGTCTTGCCTTATCCTCCAATATATCTCGCAAGTCCGGAGCATTCCCCTGTGGCCTTGTGCTTTTCGAGCGATGCCGGGGTATGGGTCTATTGAAGGGCCTAGAGGCCTCTCTGTCGTGACCACGGGGTGGTCGGTCAGCCGTATTGTCTCCTGGTGATGCGGGTTCATACGCTTCCTCCTCTAAGCGGGGGAGCAGCTTGCATTTAGGGTAGCTTTTGGAGGGGCGTTCGAGCTCATGCTCTTCGGCCGCGAGGACTTCAGTCCATCTGTCGGCTAGCAGATCTTGATCAGCTCTAAGCTGTTGCTGCTTTTTCTTGAGGCTGTTCGCCGTGGCCATAAGCCTACGTTTAAAACGCTCTTGTTTGACGGGATCCTCAGGCACGACGAATTCATCGTCGTCGAGGCTTGCTTCGTCTCCGGAGGGAGGCATATAATCCTCTACCTCTTCTTCTGCCGCTCTCTCATGAGGGCTGGCGTCTCCATCCTCCTGCGCTGGATCTTTCTGGAGTGGGTTGCCTTCGGCATTGTCCGGTGTATTGTTATCTCCGGTGCCGGAATCTTCATTCTTGCTGTGGCGGGATTTAGAGCGGCGCCGCTGACGCCGGCGCTTGGGCTGTTTCTTGGAGGGGTCATCCTCCTCTGTTCCTTCGCCATTCCCATCCTTTGGGATATCCACCATGTATATGTCATATGATGAGGTGGCTTTCCAGTGCCCGGTAGGCGTTGGTTCTTGTTCGTCTCCGGCATCATCGTCCATACCGTCGATGTCTTCGGAGTCGTAGTCTAGCATGTCGGTTAGATCATCGACAACGGCTACCAAGTGGGTGGTGGGTGGGCTTTGAATTTCTTCGTCGTCCGCATCCCAACCGTCCTGACCGCAGTCCGGCCAGGGCTCTCCTGATAACGAGAGATGTTTTAGCGAGCTCAAGATGTCGCCGAAAGGTGAGTGTTGAAAGATGTCCGCTGCGGTGAACTCCAGGATCGGCGCCCAATCGGATTCGGTCGGAGGGGGCGTGGGAGGTTCGGAGTCCGGCGCCTCGGAGTCACGAGCTTTATGAGGGACAAGGTCAGTGTTCGGCTCTATCGCCGTAGAGGTTGCAGCCCTCGAGGCGGTGTCTAGCCATCCGTCCTCGATCTGCGAAGCCGGCTCCGAATTGAAGATTGGAGCAAGTTCGAGTGCGGCCTCCAGGGTACTGTCCGGCTGCAGAGCTAAATCATGCTCGCCGTGACAGTGCGGCACGCTCGGCTGTGGCTCGAATCCATCGAGGATCAAGTCCCCGCGGATGTCCGCCGTGAAGTTCAAACTTCCAAATCTGACCTGACGGCCAGGGGCGTAGCTTTCGATCTGCTCCAGATGGCCAAGCGAATTGGCCCGCAGTGCAAAGCCGCCGAATATGAAGATCTATCCGGGGAGAAAGGTCTCACCCTGGACTGCGTCGTTGATGATGGTCGAAGAAGCCATCGAGCCTATCGGTGACGACACAGAGGAACTCTCAATGAAAGCACCAATGTCGGTGTCAAAACCGGCGGATCTCGGGTAGGGGGTCCCGAACTGTGTGTCTAGGCGGATGGTAACAGGAGACAAGGGACACGATGTTTTACCCAGGTTCGGGCCCTCTTGATGGAGGTAAAACCCTACGTCCTGCTTGATTAATATTGATGATGTGTGTTACAAGAGTGGATCTGCCACGAGATCAAGGAGGCTAAACCCTAGAAGCTAGCCTTTGGTATGATTGTTGTTCGTCCTAAGGACTAAAGCCATCCGGTTTATATAGACACCGGAGAGGGCTAGGGTTACACAGAGTCGGTTACAATGGTAGGAAATCTACATATCCGTATCGCCAAGCTTGCCTTCCATGCCAAGGAAAGTCCCATCCAGACACGGGACGAAGTCTTCAATCTTCTATCTTCATAGTCTTGGAGTCCGGCCGATGATGATAGTTCAGCTATCCGGACACCTTCTAGTCCGGAACTCCCTCACCACCTGTTGACAACTTTGAATGAAGGCGTTTGAATGGGTCCCTAATGATATGCTTGGCCGCGCATGTAGTAGTCTTCTTCACCCTGCAAAAAAGAAAGCACATGAAAAATGTATTAAGAAATGAACACAAAATTTGCCATGGTAGAAATCTTAAAAAAAATGAAAAGTAGGTGGAAAGATGGTAGTTGCCATGTAGGTAGAATAAGAGTTGCCATGTGGCATAGTTAGCAGTTGCCATGCAAAACCAGCAAGAGTTGCCATGCTAGCCAACTTGAAGAATGATAAAAATGTCTGATCTGCCAGGAATGCAATTTCAAAACTAGGGATTGGATGAGCACATTAGCCAATGGAAAGATGGCAGTTGCCATGTAGATATAATAAGAGTTGTCATTTGGCCTAGATAGCAGTTGCCATGCAAAAACAAGCAGGAGTTGCCATGCAGTTAAAAAGGAATGAGATCATTGGAAAAACAGCAGTTGCCATGTGGGACTGATGACAGTAGCCCATGTGGCAAGCTGAACAGATGCATTGAAAAATCAAAAATATAGCACTATGGCAATGAAAGAACAGGGAAAACCTACTTCTTGACTGGCTTTCTCATGTCTGGCAACATGACAGGATCCCCAGTGTTGGACATCGTCGTACGAGGAGATGACCTGGTAGAAGGGGTGTCACCAGCAATGGGGGCACCTTTGTTCAATCAAGCAGAAACACGGGTTGGCGTTGGTGCCTGTTTCTTCGTAACTGCTCATCCACCAGCTGTCGCCTCACTGCACGTATAAGATGGAGGCAAAAAAAAGGTGGCAAGTGTCAGACAGGAAACTCATTGCCGCGCTTAGCAAAACAAATCCAAAAAAGGGTCAGTCTGTTCAAAAAATATAGACAAAACAAAACATTAAAATAGAAGTCGAACCTCCTCCTAGCAGCTACGGGATCGGTCCTAGACCTCTTGCCAGGAGAACCCTGCCCAACATCCTCTGGAGCCCTCCCCATCTTTGATGGCAACACCCCCTCACCTCTCGCAGCTGTATGTTCTTTGACTTTCTCCAGTGGGGGGACATCTGGTGCATCCTTGCCCTTCTTACCACCTGCACGAACTTCAACATGTTCATTATCATCGGTGTCGTGCTGCACGTTCTCCATGTCATCGTCATCGTCCTTGTTGAGAGCGGCGTCATCATCTAGTTCATCTTGTGTGTCAGCAAGCTCTTGGGAACTGTTGTAATCGTACCGGCCACGGCAACCAGTTGTCTGATGTGTCCGTTCTGCAACAAATGTAGTGAACTGCCTCACAACCGCATCGCTGTCAGAGCCATTAAGGGACGTCCAACCCTCAACCAACTTCCCAAGCAAGCTGGTCATTCCGGATGCAAACTGCCCAATTAGATGCTCAACAGGTGCCCTCGCCTATGCACGAAACAAGAAGCAGCAATAACCAATCATATTAGAGTCACTTGCACAAGATCAAAAATAATCCAAAGCAACCATAGATATATATATCTTTGATTACCTCAGTAGGGCAAGACGGAGCTGAGTGCACGTCCATCCACTTTCCAAAGTTTTGAGGCCCCCCAAACATGCTGTAGTCTATAGCATGCTTGTCCATCAGTTGGAAATAACCAAAAAAATAGCTAGGATGTAAGAGAGAGAATGATGAACACTGACTAACTGTTCATGTATTGCAAATACAACAAAAAAAGAAGACGAGAATAGAAGTTTCAACACGGATGACAGAGTTGCCATGTGGAGTGAGACATGGATACCATGCGCAGACAGCCATGGCTAACAAAGGTAGTCATCTCTTGTTAGCCACAGACGGTTGCCACATGAGGATTTTTTCATATGTTATGCCGCAAAAATTTGTAAGAATGTTGTGTAGAGAAAGAAACCAGAACTAACCTGCAGTTTTCATATTTGGTATCAGTTACCCTATCTACAGCAAGCACGGCCTTGACAGCATCATAAGTCCACACAGAAACAACAAACTTGTGTGTAGGCGACGGGCCTCCTGTCCCAGTGAAATCCACAGTGGACAGATCAAGACAGTCGACGTACATGAGCTGATGTACAACAATTTTAAAAGAAAGAAATATCAGTTGCTATCATGATATTTTACAAAAACAGGCTAATGTATGTTCTTACAATCATCAAGTTGAAGTGCAAGAAAAAAGAAAAGAAGAAGTTGCCATCTGTCTGTGCTAGTTGCCATCATGGTATGATGGCAGTTGCCATATTGTCTTGATGGCAGTTGCCATCTTGTTATGATCAGGCTGCCATGCATAAATAAAGGTGTTAAAAGAGTGTTCACAAAAAGGACTGGTAAAAAATACCATTAAATGCAGTCGATAACCCTTCTGGTACATCTTGTTTGAGAATGCATTATGCAGGAAGTCGGCAATGAACTTACAATAATTCATGTTCTTCACATCTTTCAGTTTCGCCTGCACGGCACAATTTTTAGGACAATGAGTTGCCGCATCAGAAATCAAATGGAAAAACATCAAAAAAACTGGCAGTGACTAGCTTACACATGACATCGGAGCCAAAAGATTGAAGGAAAATAATGGAGTAAAGATAGATTATTCACTAGGATGGGGAAGCATTTGTTGCTTGGGCGAAGAGAAGTAGTCGATGCGAAAACAGCAGAGATGAGGTACATGAGTAGTTTCATCTTAAAAACCTCGCCATGGGTTGTCATGGCCTGCAGCGAATCTGCCAGGAAAGTTGTGTTCGGCATGGATTCCAACCCAGGAAACAAACTGGGGAACAACGTTTCCTCGATCTTATTATTGACCTCATACGGGACTTTGATTTCTCCATGGGGCAAATCCAAAGTGTAGAACACGGATTCCTCGTCCAACGGAAGTCTTCCACGTCCCGAAATCACAAATTCCCTGGAGGCGGGGTCGTGAATCTCACCAAGCCAGTCGCATATAGGGTTGACTAGATTCTTGCACCGGACATCCATCAGAGCCTGCATACCCATCTCAGCAGCAACTCCCTTCTGATCGTCGGTAAATTTGTCGGTCAATGAAGTCAGGCATTCCTGCGAGGCCCTATTGCGAGTACGTTTCTTCTTCTGTAAAACAGAAAAATGATCATTTGTTGCCATGTTTTCACTGTCATGAAATTTTAGTCCATAACAGACGACTGCAAGCTCGAGGTGGCATCCAAGAACATATGCAGGAGGAGGAGGGGTGTGGACAGTTACCTCATCGCCGTCTTTTCTCCGTCCAGTTGCCCGATTCTGCTGTGGTGCATCCATGAAATCATCATCATCGTTTTGATGATCGCTGCGAGCCATGCTGCTGAGGTAAGAACAAACCAAATTGTCAGGGTGAAAATGAAATGTAGGAAGTAAGCAGTTGCCGCCTAATAGAATGTGCTTGCCACATGGGCTCGATTGAAATGGCAACTAGTGAAGGCAAATATCACATGAACACACACGCGCCCTCCTATGATTGTCGAAAACATAAATGTGGCAATTAAGCACACTGGTTTCATTTGAAAAATGTACAGATCCTAATGCACTTAAAAACAAAATGTTGAAGTTGCCGTGTTAGCACAAGATATTACGAAAGAAAGACACAAATCTTCCACTGCACAAACACAAAATGTGGCAGCTCACACCCTGTCCTCATACAAAAATGACTTGCCATGTGTTCAATGGCAAAATGTGCTAGGTTGAAATTGCCATGTTAAAATGCAACATAGAATTCAAAAAAGTGATGAAAAAACATCTACTGAACAACCTGAAATTGCAATGCACACACTGACCTCATATAAAAAATGAGTTGCCATTTAGTATAGACAAATATGTTCAGATATCACAAGTCAGCGTGACAAAACACGAAACTGGGTTTGCCGTACAATGAATTTGCCACATTATCCTGCCTATAACATGGCAACACACATGCTGTGTTCAGAGAGATATTTGCCACATGGAAAGCATATATATGGCATCTGACACAGTTGATATGCAAATTAGTTGCCATCCAGTGCACATAGTTGCTGAAACTGACAAGACTACCTAGTTACTATACTTTGCCATGCCAGATTATCCTGTTAGTTGCCACAAGTCAGCGTGGCAAAACACAAATTTGGGTCTGTAGTACAGTGAATTTGCCACATTATCCTGCCTACAACATGGCAACAGCCATAGTGTGTTCGCAGAAATACTTGCTACATGGAAAACATATATGTGGCAACTGACACAGTTGATGTGGAAATTAGTTGCCATCCAGTGCACATGGTTGCTGAAACGGCAATGACTACCTATTTACTACACTTTACCATGCCTACAGCGTGGCAACAGCCATAGCCTATGCGTGAAATTAGTTGCCACATGGACAACATATTTGTGGCAACTATCATAGTCAATCAGGAAATTAGTTGCCATACGATGCAAATAGTTACTCAAACTACCATGTTTGCCTTCATATTGCACTTTAAAAACCAACTACCTAGATCTAGGGTTCAATGGCAACTATCGTGACTTGAAATTCATCACCAAAATTCTCCCCGCACTGATCGCAAATAGCAATTCGAAGCAATGCGCAACAATCAGACAGAAAAACGACGGCCCAATCCCAAGGCACAACCAGGATGTGGCTCCGGACAGGCCGAACCACACCGGCGTGACCGCCACCGCGGCGGCGACGGAACTGCCCAATGCCACCGAAAACGGCAAGCACAAGACTCCACCACCGGCGGGAACGCCGGCGCATCGCGAACTCGCCTGAATCTCGATGAATCTCGAGCGAAGCATCGAACACGGAGGGCAGGGGAGAAAATGCAGGCAAGGATTTTGAGCGTGGGAGCGAGCATTACCTTCAACCTGTAGGCGCTCCGGCGAAGACGCTCCGGTCTGGCGAGCACCACCGACGGCCGCGAATGCAGTCGACTCTTCCGCCTCCGCCATCACCTTCTCATCTCGTCTTCTCCTCCAATCGACTGAACTGCGAAGTGGGTTGGGCGAGTAACTGAAGGGAGGAGTAAATGGAACCGTGAGGGGAGGAGGGCGAAGTGCGCGACGTGTTTGACGCCAACCACGGTCGGCACATGGC
>NC_041387.1:438990412-439060439 GCF_002162155.2 Triticum dicoccoides
ACACACGCCTTGTCCTACGTGGCACATAAAATCGGCCAAAACGTGCCAAGATTCGTGCAGATACTGTTGAACGGCGATGGATGTGTGTGGTTTAGATGGCTAACGCCCACACGTGTGGGCGTTAACATTTCCGTAAAATTATATTTTAAAATATGTTTGTATACATCCGTACATAGTTCATATTGAAATCTTTAAAAAGATTTATACGAAGGCACGATCACTTAAAGCCACTTCTCCACCGCACCTTTCTCCAGGGTCAGAACTTTAATTAATTCAAAAGGGTCGAATTATGATCGCAGAGTGATAATCCAGAAACCCCACACGAGGCTCACTCTGTTTTGCTTAAGATATGGGAGGGGGGCAGAAAAGGAGGTTTGGTATTCGCCCCCAACCCCTACACGTCTAATCACCGACGCCAAAGTGCGTTTGACTTTACCTAAACACACATGTATTTTGTTAGCATTAAACACACGCTTAATTTGGTCCCTGAATTAACAATGTCAAACGAAAGAAGCCGAAGCCATGATACCCAAAAGAAAACTTTGACTCCTACTCGTTCCCACGTCACTCCTTGCACGTCTCCACCACTTCATATCATCATATGTTCCCTCTCCATCGCACGCACGCCGCCGCACTTCCCTCCACGCTGCACGTCCCGTCCTCCGCCTGCACGCCAATGGCGCCCTCACCGCCAAGCACCACATGCCTTCACTGCCACCGTCCATTCTTCCGACTTCTAGTCCTCGTGCTTGCAGGAATCCGGCCCGCATCGTCGCAGTTCATCTTCACGCCGCCGACGGCCGGCGCGACCTTCGTTTGGGCGTCAACCCCGCCCCCGCCGCCAGTTGCCGGAGGACTTGGCAGCGGGACCTTCAACATTGCCACCTCGATCCTCTTTGTAGGCGTGATCGTGGCGCTCTTCTTGGTCGGCTTCTTCTCCGCGTACCTCCGCCGCTGTGCGGACGCCGCCACGGGCGCGCGCCGAGGTGGGGCCGCCGCGAACGCCAACGCAGCCGTCGCGGCCGCTGCGGCGGCCGCATTCTCGTCCGCGGTTAGCCGTAGCAGGAGGCGTCCCGGGCTCGACGTCGCCGCGATGGAGGCGCTGCCGGTGCTGACGTACGCGAGGGCGAGGGCGGTCAAGGCCGGCCGCGGGGCTCTGGAGTGCGCGGTGTGCCTCGCCGAGTTCGCCGACGACGGGGAGAAGCTCCGTCTCCTCCCCGGGTGCTGCCATGTCTTCCACGCGGCGTGCATCGACGTGTGGCTCGCGGCGCACGTCACCTGCCCAGTCTGCCGAGCCGACTTGGCCGACCCGGCCGTCGCCGCCGCCGGCCACGTCCTAGCGGCTGACCTCGCTGCCCAGGTAGAAACGTCCAACGACACGGTGATCAACGTCGAGACTCCCGATCCAGCACCAGTTGAAGATGCCGCGTCTGATCAGCAGCAGGCAGAGACGGCGGAGGAGCGCGTGGATAGGTTCACGCTGCGGCTGCCGGAGAGGCTGAGGAGGGAGATCGAGGAGGCGAAGCGGCTCCGCAGAGCGATGAGCGCGGTGACCGCCGCGGCAGCGGCGAGCACATCAAGCGGGCGGTGGGTGCCGTCGGCGTTACGGACAATGTCGGCAGCGCGTCCTAGCGGTCGATGGTCGGCGCTGTTCCGCGCGTTGTCGGGACCACACCGAAGCGAGCTGGGCGGCAGCAGTCGGAGGGTGGCGCCGCTGCAAACTCGCGCCGCCAGCGATGACGCGGTGGAGGTGGTGGTGGTGCAGGACGACGCCGGGCAAGCGGAGAAATACTATGCGCACAGCCTCACGTTCGCCGGGTTCGTCATTGACGGTGACGTCGCAGCTGGCGACTGGAACCCGGAGGTCTTCCAGATCTCTTCTGCCGTCCCGGTGGCGGCGACGTCGATCGCAGCGGTGAAGCCAAGGGAACACATTTAGTTGATTTTTGTCTTACTGTAGCATTGAAAGTAGTGGAGATCCCAGTGTTGTTCTGTTGAACGTGACCGGAACTGTACATTTAGAGTTGTAGTTTGGTCGATTTCGAAGTTGATCTCCGACTCTCTGTACATAAGTAAATACAGACTTATTTTTGCTAAGAAAATTGTGAATCGGTCTCGCCGTGCTAGCTACTTCATGCATCGTCATCACCAAGCTAACGATTACCTGAAATCCTTATAAGCATATAAGATCATAAGGCACAAGAAGTGCACAACGATAGCAGATCCATCTTGGAAATCAGCAGCAGCGCCAATATTCAGCGTTAGAGAAGTTCAGTTTTCCATAAGCCTTGACAAGAGGAGCAATTGTTTGTCATGGAAGTGTTCTTTTTGCAGCTAATTTGCAGTTGACTTGCTCTAGTCCATGAATAGATCCATTCCCCCTCATAGCAAGGCGAAAAAGAAGATCTTGCAAACTTGTAACCAAAGCAAGCTTGTTCATACTTTGTGACTGAAATCGTGTGACGGTGGAGACAGAAAACAATACAGAGAAACATGCTGCATGATACCTGTGTGACTCTGAAATAACTTGTCACAAGCAGATCATAGTCAACGATGCCACTTCATAGTTCAGAACTTGTTTGATTTGTTTAGGAATAATGGTGCACACTGGACAGCCACAGCTGTTGCACATCCGCATTTCAAGCCTTGTCATTCTATATAGCCCTATAAAAATTTGGATAAATGAATCTAATAGCTACGGAACCATAAATATCATATGCCACCTTCACAGAAGATCAATATATAATTTAAATGGTTTCAATTAAAGTAACGACAAACTTCTAACAATTGGTTATGACCTCAACATCTTGACTTGTTACTCCTATCAGTGTATTTTATTACAGGGAGAGAAGACCAAAATGCACTGGCATTTGGAGTATCTTATAACTACACAAGCACATAGTTGTCAGATTTTCAAGAAAAAATGACAGACTGTCCACGAAAAGTTAAATTATCCTAAGATTGGCCTTTCAACGTCATATCAATGGACTCCTTTAAAACAACTCCAATAGCTCATGTACCCTTAATTTTTTTTTAAAGTATACGAGTAGTTAAGGCAAAAATAGCCCTCGAACAACTTCTGTAAACTCGGATTTTTTTTATGGGAACCCGCATATTTGCCTCCTCCCATCACATTTATGGGAAGATGACATTTCTTTATAATTTTGGCGGAATGAAACCGCCTGAACTTTCACGCTCGGACACCCTCGCGCCGCCGCCGCCCTCATTGACCACTGAAGCTCCACCCCACTGGTCGCCATGCCAAAATCGGTCGCCGTCGGCGAGCCCCGGCCTTCGTAGCCTGCTTCCTCGTCTCCACTGCAACCACTCCGGCCTCCTGGACACGTCCAAGACGAAGACCACATCCTCCTTCTACCTTCCTTGCGGCGCCGTGCTCTGACACCATCGCTGACATCGTTTTTGGCCAACCTTGGCAACACTCTCAACACCGTTCGACACAGCTTGTTACAGGCGTCCGAACATACGCACCTGCACGATGGGGTATGGCCGGAGGCGAGCACATGTTCGTCGCCAGTGAGCCCATGTACCATGCGCATGTGTCGCCGTTCTTTTTCCATTGGGTCACTGGCAGGTGGGCCCCAACAATCAGATCATTGGATTAGGGGCCTAATAAGTCTACGGGAACTAAAAAAAGTAGTTGTCATATGACTTCCCTAAAATATACGGTCATCCCATAAAATGACTTTTATTACAGAGGTATTGGAGTTGCTCTTAGGCCTAAGTACGAGCCAACACACCCGAGTAGAAGCATCAGAGACCAAGAAGAAAACTTTCCTTATCCTCCAGCAAGGAATCTCAGGTCATGAAGAAAATAGTACACGTATTTGATACCAATAGTAGTCTGACTCCTACCCCTATAGGCCCGATGAACTGATGTGGAGATCGAGATCTTCATACCACTCACATATAAAGGCAACCGAGATATAGTACAAGGGATCCACTTTTCACATAGGCTGGAGCCTTTATACCACTTAGAGACCTCAACACTTCCCATCGTGACCTGATCCATCTCGTAAGGGCCTAGACCCCCTCCCCTTACCTCCCCAATATTGTATTACTTTGTACTCTTCACACATAATAGAAATATAAAAAGCAGTGAGGGAAATAGGGTCTCCCACATTAGGGCTTGAACTTTGGTAAAATCGTGTGTCCCCTTATTATTTGTTCTCTAGATCTACTAGTAACCTAGAGTGATCACTAAAAAAAGACACATTCGTGGCATTTTGGGCGAACAATTTTTTTTCTGTCATACTTAAGACACTTCTATGACGATAATTGTGACAAAACCCGGTATCATCATAGATGTGGTGGGCTCCTACTTTTATGACAAAAAATCATGACAGAAAATGGGCTTTTCGTCCTAGGCGGGCCGGAGACGCAGCTGCATGACATTCTTTGGGCCGTCCATGATGGAAAAAACCGTGGTAGAAGCGAGGGCATGGAAAATATCGGGGTGTTCCCGGTTACGGTGGGTGGTCGGGGCCGAGCGATGCGCGTTTCTCTCATACACGTACGCGCGTGTGCGCGAGGTGTTGGGCTCTAACTGAACCAGAGCGAGGCGTTCGCCTATACTGAACCCGAGCGATTGCACTGCAGGCTACGCGTTAATGAACCCGAATGATCGATCGATGGCTGTTAACTAAACCCGATCGAGTGATTCCTTCGCTACTGCTGCTAACTGAAGCCGATCGATGCTGCCTCTGGATGAACAGTGAGCGTTGTGCGGGTGGGGGGATTGGATGAACAGTGAGCGGTGGGGGTGGATGAATAGGACCCGGCGGTGTTGCCTCTGGATGAACAGGACCCCGATCGATCGAGCCGGTTGGGGTTGGATGAACAGGACCCCGATCGATCGAGCCGGTTGGGGTTGGATGAACAGGACCCTGTGGAGGGCTGGATGAACAGGACGACCCCGTGGAGGGCTGGATTAACAGTAGACGGTGGAGGAGTGGATGAATAGTAGCCCGTGGAAGGGTGGTTGAACAGGAGCCCGTGGAGAGGGGTGGTTGAACAGTAGCTGGTGGAGTTGCGCGATGGAGGCTGGATGAACAGGAGTCCGTGGATGAACAGTCGCAGGTGTAGGCTGGAGGAGGTCGACGGTGGATGAACAGTGGCCCGTGGAGGCTGGAGGAGGTCAACGGTGGAGATGAACGGTATCTCGTGGAGTCCCGTTTTGCAGTACACCACACCCCTCCCGATGAACAGGACCCCTATTTCGACCGTAGCGCTCCAACACAAGTCCGTTTCCTCCGTTTTGTGGTACGCCACACCCCTCTCGATCAATAGGACCCCGTTTCGACCGTAGGAGGTCCAAGAGAAGTATGTTTCCTCCGTTTTGCGGTACGCCAGACCCCTCCCAATGAACATGATCTCGCTTCGAACGTGGCCGGTCGAACACAAGGTTGTTTCCTCCGTTCTGCGGTACGCCAGGCCTCGTTTCCATTGCCGGTTCCGTCCAAGCCAGTTGGCTCCCATGCGTTCCGTTGCCTCCCGATGAACACAACGCATTCCGTTGCCTCCCGATGAACACAACGCATTCCTTTGCCTCCCCATGAACATGACGACGACGCAGTTTCTCCGTTCCGACGCAGCCATGTACATGAGCCCTGGCCGTACGTATGCGCGAGTAGGCGTTCGAGACCCCGCCCGTATGTATGTATGTGGCCGTATTTTCTTTCTTGCACACTTGCCGATGTTCCTACGTGTACATGATACGTGTGCGCCTCTACTACGACACGTGCACGCCTCTACATCGACCAGTATGTATGTACACGTTCACGACCAGAATGACAACGCTACGTACGCTTCGACCAGGTGGGTCCCGACTGTCAGGCATTTCCTTGCGTGCGAAGATGTAGCTGGTGGGTCCCAACAGTCAGGGGGGTGAATCATTTTCTTTTTTCCCCGGACGCACTTCCTTGCGTGCAAAGATGTAGCTGGTGGGTCCCAGCAGTCAGGGGGAAACGTTTTTTTCACGAAATACGGTGGCCCGTCTGGTGGGTCCCTGCTATCAGGTGGAGGAATAATTATTTTGCGCGTAATAAGGAGGCACTTCCTTGCGGCCACCGTGGACCCAGCCGTCAGCCTCTCCACGTACAGTACTCTTCGGATGGAAGTCATTCCTTGAGCACGTTGACCACGCCGCACGGAGAGCACCAGGGCGGTGGACGATGGCGAGGCCTAGGAAGGGGACGACGCGGAGCCAGGGAAGACGCGGCAGCGGAAGCCCGCGCGGAGAGGAGTACGAGGGTTCTCTAGTTCGGCTGCGGTGTGAGGCTGCCGTCGTCGCAGGGCCTGTTCAGCGGTGGGAATTGTAGGGGACGGTGAGGCCTCCACGGCAGCACAGCCGGTCACGGGAGGCAGGAGCATGCGGCACGACCGGCGCTGCTTTGGGCGGCTGGAGCAAGAAGACCAGAGGTTGAAGAAGCACTACGGCCGTTGGATGGACATTGTACGGTCACTGGAGCTAGAATCGTTCATATTGACTAAGTTGACAAAGCCCTCCGTCCCCGTCAACTTAGTAGGCCCACAAGTCAGCCTCCCACCAAGGTGGGTCCCAGCTAGTAGGGGGAGTATTCATTTTTTTGTGCGTAATAAGGAGGCACTTCCGGTGGGTCCGAGCTGACAGCGGGGGGAACGTTTTTTTCACAAAATACGAAATACAGTGGACCGTCCGGTGGGTCCCGGCAGTCAGGGGGGAAATGTTTTTTGCGAAATATGGTGGCCCGTTCGGTGGGTCCCTACTGTCAGGTGGAGGAATAATTATTTTGCGCATAATAGGGAGGCACTTCCTTGCGGCCGCCGTGGACCCAGCTATCAGCCTCTCCATGTACAGTACTCTTTTGATGGAAGTCGTTCCTTGACCATGTTGACCACGCCGTGCCGAGAGCACCAGGGCGATGGACGATGGCGAGGCCTAGGAAGGGGACGACGCGGAGCCGGGGAAGACGCGGCAGTGGAAGCCCGCGCGAAGAGGAGTACGAGGGTTCACTGGTTCGGCTGCGGTGTGAGGCTTCCTATGACTCTCGTTTGTTGACCACGACCACACCTTGCCGAGCGCACCAAGGCCGGTGGACGATAGAGAGGCCCCAGACTGGAACGGCCCCGAGATGGGGAAGACGCGGCAGTGGAATCATAGATGGAGAGGAGTGGAAACTTGACTGGTTCGGGTGCGCGGCAGCACTGCCACCCACGGGAGACAGGATCAAGAACAGAGGTTGACGAAGAAGCAAGACTGTTCGATTAACGTCCAACGGTCCAGCTGCTAAAATCATTTGTTCATTAAGTTGACAAAGCCTTGCGTACATGTCTGCTTAGTAGGCCCACAAGTCAGCCACCAAATTTATCGGTTCCCAGCTATCATCGGGAGGAATAGTTTTTTTTGCATAACAAGGAGGCACTTCCTTCCGTGCGAAGATACAGCCGGTGGGTCCCAACTGTCAGGGGAAGGAAACAACTTAATAAGGAGGAACTTTCCTTGCGTGCGACCATGGACCTCGTGTGTCCCAGCCGTCAGGCTCTCACATACAGTCCTCTTCCGATGACTCTTGTTTGTTGACCACGCTGCACCGAGCGCAGCAAGGCGATGGACGACGGCGAGGCCCCAGACTGGAATGACCCGGAGATGGGGAAGACGCGGCAGTGGAGTCACAGACGGAGAGGAGTGGGAAACTTGACTGGTTCAAGTGCGGGATGGGCCTACACTCGGCAGAGAGTAACAGGAGGTGCAGAGTGGAGGGATGGCCTGGCCGTCGGCGTGGTAGCGTTTCAATGCGAGGCACGCAAAACAACACCGCTGGACACCGGAGGCTGGAGCAGGCAGTCCCGGCAGCGCTGGGGGAAGAAGACGAGAGATTGAAGAAGAATGCCGGCCGTTGGATGTAAATCCAACGCCTTGCTTAGGCTTCGACCTACTGGCCCACATGTCAGCCAGTCCATTTGTTTTTTTAGTCCATTTGATGGGCTAGGTGGAACAATGATGCAGCATCTATGCAGCCCGTTTATATATGTGGTAGAATTTAAAGCCCATTTGCATTTTTTTCGAAATCCACAACTTGATGGGCTGGGTGAAAATATCATGTTGGGCTGGATGGAGAAAGGTTATAAAAACATAAACTCATGATTGCACGTCTATTACTGCATTGGTCAGTAAAATCTTTGCAAGCTTATGTACGCAATCACTAGGAGTTAACTTGCCAAGTTATATATAAACAATTATTATTATTATTTTGTAAGAACTTTCAATTTACGAAATAAAATATCATTTTAATTTTATGAGTTAATAGGACATGGGGTATTATTATTTTTAAGGCTAGACGTGGAACAGTTGAGTTGGTTCTAGGGAAATGTACTGAGAAAAAACTCAATTTACACCCAAAAAGAAAGAGAAAGAAAATTCAGATATAGGATTAATGAAAACAAAAAATAAAGGAAGTGTGGTCTATAAAATGGTTGGATGAACGACAGGTTTAGTGGAACCTTATGTTGTTATTGAAGGGAAAACATAGGGTCAGTTTTGCATTCTTATAGAGAAAAATAACTGAGTTGTGCGTCGTCTTCAAAAAAACAGACATAACTTGGGTTGTTGATGTTATAGACAAGCTAGGTTGGGAGGCCCAGAGGCCGCTTGATCCAGAAAAACGTTGAAACATGTCGTGGGTTGCCCATGTTAAAAAAATGAGACCAACCCAAGGGCTAACCCTCGTTGGCATTTTTTTATTGGAGAAACTCCGTGAGCACCACACGTCCAAGCCGGGACTTGAACTCGGGTGGGCTGGCAACAACCGCCCAGCCAACGGGTCGATGGCCCGTCCTCGTGGGCTACCCATGTTAAACAACAAAACCTAGGCCAGGGACCATGTGGGCCTAGGACTGTCAGCCTCTCGACGAACAGTTGTCTTCCGATTCCTCTTGTTTTGCTGACCATGTTGGGAACGACAGACGGCGGCACCACGAAGACAGCACCAAGGTGGAGGACGATGTCGAGACCATGGACCGAACGAACTAGAGCGGGGGAAGACGCAGGCGGATGGGAGTATGAGGGTTGACTTGTTCGGATGCAGGGTGGCCGGTGGAGCTCCTTGGTATCGTTGTCTTCTTTCATGTTGGCATAGTAGGCGTTGATGATGGTCTCGGCGAGCTCAACCACGGAGTCCTTCTCCTGCCCATTGCCGATGATCTTGTATTGCTTCTGGATATCGACAAGCTTGCTGCACCAGATGGCCGAATCGTCGCGTTCTTCCTTCTCTCCACCGTAGCAAAGGTGTGGTCGGCGCTGCCGATGAAGCGGGCGAATGCTTCAGAACCTCTGATGGCCCTACAGCAGTGCTAGACAAGAACCTCTTCCCACACGCATACCTGGGCGACCGCGATCCGCTGGTCCCTGTCAGGAGATGAATGGATGGGCACAAGGTCTAGTCCTGTTACCTTGTGCTTTCTCGTCCTGTAGGTACTACTTGAACTCGGCGAGGCAGAGCTTCACAGAGTCCGGATCATTGGTGTACATCACATTCAACTTGGTGCCGCCATGGGACTGAATGGAGAACTCAAAGGTGAACTCCTTGCCGAAGTCCATATCCAGCAGGCTCGCCCCTCGGATTGCCATTGGAGTATCTTCAAGTGAACGAGTGAGTAGGTGGCAGCAGCAGTTCGTTTTTCAGCTCTTGGGGAACTGGATTCAACAGTAAACTGAGTGTGTATAGGGGACAACAGTTACAACCCCTCCCTCACCCACTGCACGCCCTACAGAATATGCACCCTCGGCACATTCAAATGCCTCCATTAAGAAACCTATTCCAGCCACACACGTTGGTTCACGAGCGAGTCTGTATTGGTACTGCAATAACAAGTGTTAGTGGTCAGTTTACTTAAATTTAATTAGCTTTAATTAAAATGTATTCTTTAAACAAGCAATGCATTGGCTCATTCTATTAGTGCCACAGGATCAACATGCACAACAATTAGAATTATTATTCTCAGGACGCACATGATCAGTACATTTGCCGAACTTTCATACAGACAATACTACCAAGTTTGAACAGTTTGTTATGGTTGCTGTCCTCTGCATCATCATGTCGTGTTTCCCAGCTTGCAAGATTCAGAACCAATAAATAAGATTCAAATAATAAGTACAACAAAGATGCCTACACATCTCATTAAACATTGATTCCCAGCTTCCAACATTCAGAACCAACAAATAAGATTCAAATAATAAGTACAATAAAGATGCCTATACATCTCATTGATTCGCAGCTTGCAAGATTCAGAACCAACCCATTAGAGCCTTTTGATAAAGTGAATATCGGGATTAAATCCATCTTGGCTAGCCGTGTCATACAACCCAAGAACTTGGCGAATGCTCTTGACCATCACAACATCTGTAGTAGAGTATTCCTGTTTGCACAGATAAGAAAGAGCATGGATTTAGGACTCTAGCACTCGTAGATATGGTTGTACAAACATTGGCCTTTTCTTTTGGCCACCAATTCTATCTATGTTCCTGATGCGTCAATCTTTGACGCATCCCTTGAAACTACTATAATAGTGGCACTAGTTGAAGCAAACTTTATTTCCAAAATGAGAAAAGATTGTGATAGAATAGCTTTATTTAAAAAATACAACATTGGCACAACATGACAAAGCACAATCATGTTGATAAAGGATAGTACTGACCGGTGTGAGGGGCACTATGCCGCCACGACTCGATCTGGTGAACCTGCAACTCCACTCGGATGAGGTCAACCTGCAGCTCCATGATTCAATTCATGCGCCTTTTACTGTAGTTCACCTGAAATGAAGCAAAGATTGCATCATTTAGCTAGCAAGAAGTACTTGCTCTCGTGAGCTGGCAGGTTCTTCTTTAGTAGTTGCACTAAAATTGAGCAACATTAAGGTTGGGTGTCCTGCTCATGTAAGGTGCAACTATAATTTGCTTATCCTTTTGTGCAGTTCCACTAAAATAAAGTGCCATTGTGGTGACAGTGATGACTCATCTTGCAAAGGCTAATAAAATGTTGCATGAGATTACCAACAAAATTTGACGGAGATTTTGGGAACTCCAGTCACCATTTTGTGCAGTTCCACCAAAATTGAGAGATGTTGCCCACGTGACATTTTAGTTGAACTGCACAAGACACTCATTCCAAAAAAAGTGTTTTGTGCAGTTCACCAAAATGTCACAATAGCAACAAGGTGAAATGGATATCCCTATCTGCACAAAAAGATAGAAAGTAAATAGTTGCTGGTCAATAAGAATATACGGAACATACACGAAATGAAAAGAAGCATCTTAATTATGTTCATGGCAATCACGAAAGGACAGTAGAAATTTTAAAACGTTAGTAATGCTTCATGTTACCGGAAGCATTACGATCAACTATGACATTCGTCAAATATGGGATTACTTAAATTATGGCATTGCTTGTTTACCTGATACAGTAAATCAACAGAAGCTAAAGAGTTGGTTTAAGGGCATGGGACCATGGGGACACCAGGTTACTCAGCAGCGTAAAGAAGCAACTTACTTATTGGAAAAACAGCAGGAGTACCATTTGTTAACACAGTTTAATTGCATGATATCACTGTAGGCATTAGATTAACAATAACACTGGTTAGACATGTCCTTAAGGTAACAGTGTGATCTCTTCATTTTACATGCGCCCTTATATTAACAACAGCAAAAGGTTGGTATAAGGACATGCGACAGTGGACGCATCAGCACGGTGTACCTACAAAGAGGCATAAAGTGGTGATGCCGAGTTTGTTCATGCTCTGTGAGGGCAGCAAATCTAATCATGGAGAAGTTTTACTATGTGAGGGCAGCAAATCTAATCCTGGAGACCTTTTACTATGTGAGGGCAGCAAATCTAATCCTGGAGACCTTTTACTATGTGAGGGCAGCAATTCTAATCCTGGACATACTCTGTTGACTTGTCCACCAGCTGCCACTTTCTATCCATTTTTCAACCAATAATAGATATGTTCCTTATCCAGTTTGTACGGAGTTTTCCCATTATTTCCCTTTTCAACCAAGATACCGGTTGGGTACCCGATCTCTACTACCTTCCCCCTATTATTTCCTCTTTGAATCAAGTCCTAGATTCATGCTATGACTTTCCCCCCTTTCTTCGTTGTTTGAACCAAGTCCTAGATTCGAATGCATGAAGTAGCTTTACCTCTAATAATACTAAAAATTAAGGTGGATTTGGAAGAGCTGATGGAAGTAGAAAAAGATGCACATGCAGACACGTTGGGAGCTGGGGCAGTAGAGCAAGGCCTATTTCAAAGAACTTGTACCTGAGGTTCGTCGGGATGTCAGCAGCGGCAGGTCCGATCTGCGCACAATACTGCAGGGACGAAGAAGGGTCGGAGGACCTCCCGAGCCAGCGATGTGTAGGAGAGAACGACACGGGCAGAGGATCGGGCCCCGCCGGCAGCTGTGGGTTTCCTCCCTCGGCGGCGATGACCGCGTGAACAATGCACCTTTTAGTCCTCTTCACACACCGACCGAAGGGATCCGGCCGGATTTGTGACCAGCGGTGAGCAGGGAGAAAATGTTGCTACCGCTGTCTTGTTTAGATCTGGAGAGGATGAGAGAATGAAGAGAGCAACCCTAGTAAAGCAAGCACTTAGGCCCCTACGTACATATATAGTGGAGTGATTATCTTTTTCTCTCCACAACAAGCGTTTCAATTTGTGTACGTGGCATTAAAGAAAAGAAACTATCTATTTAACGTGACTACTGTACAACTCCGACTTACTACTAGTAGTACTAGTATTGTTCACTTGTGCTCCCCAGCCCTCCATTCATTGAACAACCCCATGGGTGAATAAACATACAGTAAGTATTTATATAGAACGAACAAGCTCGAACTATTTTCGCGTAGTTAAAAGTTGAGGGCGGGGCTTTTCCCGAGCAGTACGCGCGACAGTTTTCGGGTAGGCGGTTTGACAGAGAGGCAAGGAGGGTGAGCGAGTGGCGGATTCTCAAACTTACTGCTGGTTGTGCGATTTGACGGTGCGTTATTGCTGGAAAGACTTGTGATATGACTACTCACTATAGTCATGAATTATTGGTGCTCCGACCGGGGTGATGCCCCCCATCCGTTTCGCACTCTAATCTGGTGCATGACACGTCGACCCGGATGCTGGCTCTCCCACATGTCGGCGAAGTACGTAGTAGTAGTAAGGAAGGAGCAAAGAATGATGCGGTATATACTACTACTACTACTACTCAGGTCGGAGGAGTGCGAACCACGGCAGCCCAGTGAACCAGCAGTGCGAACCACGGTAGCCCAGTGAACCAGCAGTAGAAAACAATGTGGTGATATGGCCATAAAAAACAATGTGCTATTGTCCACACTATAGCATGTACACTACTACTACTCTTTGTTTGGATCCCTGAGTTAGAGCTAGTTTGGGTTGAAATAGCCTCAAATTATCGAAACAGGAGGGGTTAGTTTGAGCTAGTTTGCTCTAACCCAGCTAAAAAAACTAGCCCGGTGGAGATGTTCTAATTGGGCTAGTTATACTCAGGTCCACTAAAAGAGAACTAAAAAATCTCCCCCGTCCACACCAGATCGCTCCCCCCTCTCGCACGACTCCTCTCTGTTCCCCATAGGGCCGCCCGCCCAAGCGCCGCTCGCCCTCTCTCTCCTCCGTCCACCCTCTCCTTCCGGCCTCCGCCGACCTACTCCGGTCGCCCTCTCCCTTCGGCCTTCGAAGTTCACCCCGCTCCCCCTTCACCGGTCGTTTTTCTCCCTTTGTCGTGCGCAGTGGCGGTGCATTTACCTGGGAGGTCGCAAGAGGGGTGAGTTTGTTCGTTCATTCTCTGTCTCACAGCCATATCATTGATCTTGCTCGCTCTAGTGCTAATTCTGATTTGGAAAAGTAGATCCTGATCAAACTTAGTATAGATTTGTGGTGCACGCATGGAATTGTTTGATGCTGCTTGAGGAGGTAATAAATTTTTCTAGAGGCCCAAAGATTCAGTTCACCTTTCTAGGTATTTCAGTTTCAGGCTTGCATTATTTCTAGAGGCCCAAAGATTCAGTTCACCTTTCTAGGTATTTCAGTTTCGGGCTTGCATTATTTCTAGGGGCCCAAAGATTCAGTTCACCTTTCTAGGTATTTTAGTTTCAGGCTTGCACTATTTCTAGAGGCCCAAAGATTAAGTTCCCAGTCGGGGGCAAGCGGCCCTGCTACCCATGCCGGTGTCGACATAAACTCGCAAGGGGCGGCGTCGGATGGGTTCCCGGGGCTTGGGCTCTACAAAGCCTTCCTCCAGAGCAACGATGGCGAGCTCCTCCCTCGGTGCGTGAGGGGCTTCGGGCTCCCTCCCTATCGTGAATGACTTCCGTGATGAGTTAGCTCATGCTTTGTTTCATGGAGTGTTTTTTTTGTGAAGCTTGATTGATGACTTGTATGTTTAAGTGGGATATCTCATTTGTATGGACAAAGTAAAAATTATCATGTTTTGCATGCTTGATTTGTAAAGATGGTTTGTTTATGTCAATTGTGAGCAGGAGGAGGCCACACAAGAGCCGGACACACCAAATCCGGCAGGAAATAGGGTCCAAAGTAGTCAAATGATTGAGAAAGAGCATTTATTGTCAATCTAACCCTGCCATCCATACACCTCTTTCATTTAGAGTTAGTTCAGGATTAGAATCTAACTCTAACCTCTAACCGAGTTAGAGTTCTCCTCGTCTCGGTTCATCGCCATCATACTTTCCCCATTCCTGTATTTTCAGTATCCTGCGAATCAAAGAGGTCCTTTTTTGCGGGAAAAATCAAAGAGGCCCTTAGACTGGTTTAGGTCCGGCCATTTTTTATAAACATGTTATGTCCAAAATTTAATGAACGTGCTCTGGTTTCTACGAAAATAATCCGGTTTCATGTAGTAATTCATTTATTTATTTATTCTTCTGCGGGGGGTTTGCATGTAATTCGTGAGTTCTGAAATGTAGAGTACCCCGACATATGCTCCGAGTCGTGCATGCACTATGACCCAGATGCTCTATGTCCCACATGTCGGCGAATGGGAGCACGTGGAAATAGCCTAGGAGTACATATAGGAGGATAAATGCGTGAAAAATATGTACTGTGAAGCGTAGCTGCAGTTCAAAAAAGAGACCTAAAGTGATGACAGCTATAGGTCACACGCACCCAACTAGTGGTACTAGACATACGACTAGTTTTTCCCTCAAAAAAGAGGTACGAGTGCTCAGTACTCCTATTCTATCAACACGAGTCACATCTGACAACAGCGTCCGTGCTACAGCTAGCTCTCTCCCTTGTTTCTCTCTTCTAATTCTAAAATCGGCCGACGCCCAGTGGGCGGGGTGGGTTTGGTCAACTGTGGCCCCACCTCACAGTGAAAACATTACGACTGGAATAAAAATGCCATATACTCCCTCCGTTCCTAAATATAAGCCTTTTTAGATACTATTTCAAATGGAATACAACATACAGATGTATGTAGACATGGTTTAGAGTGTAGATTCACTCATTTTGCTCCGTATGTAGTAGTCACTTGCTGGAATCTTTAGAAATACTTATATTTGGGAACAGAGGGAGTACTATACTAATAAAACATTAAGGCCACGAGGCGATGCAGTGCTGGTTACAGGAGGCAAGAAGAAGAGATGCATCCATCGATGACGTCCACCTCCTCGACTCAGGGCGCCGGCCCACCGAACGGCGCCTAAGTAGCAGCGGCTTTCGTGGCCAGGTCGACGTGCTTCTGAACAATGGCGTCCAAAGATTCCAGGCGCTGGAAGAAGGCCAACGTCTTTCTGTCCTCGCTTGCCTTGTAGTGGCCTATGTAGACGATTTCCTCGTAGACGTGGATGTGCAGGTCAACGGTTTCTTGCATGGCGAGGCGCTGCGCAGCGAGCGCGCCCTCTAGGTGCACATTCTTCATCGCGACCTCCGGCACCTGCAGGGCCACCAGGGCTTGAAAGAGTTCGTCACCATGGAGGCCGATGAGGGTGGCAGGCAATGAGAAGCCTGGGCGCGCGGGCTAGAGCAGTATGGCAAGGTCGTCCGCGTGCTTCTTAACGGCGGTGAACTGACGGATGGAGTTGACCATCATGTCGTCCATGCGAGAGGCAAAGCCGGTGTGGGCGAGGGCTATGATGCCGGCAGTCACCAGCACCGTCTGGAAACGCTGCACGATGCGGGGCCGCAGGCCGGCGCCTTGGATGATTTGGCACAACCGACTTCCACTCGCGTCCATCGCCTCCATAGGCGCTTGTGGCTTCTGGTCACTTGGTCTTAGATTGGAGTGAGCAGTGTTGCGCAGAGACTTAGGAGTAGATGGATTGGAGTGGTGGGGCGCCTTTATATGAGAGTCCAAACTCTGTTGCATTCACGTCGTGTTGGCTCTATTCTGCTTCTCCAATTAATTCCCTCTGCATGTAATTGAGGATGCATCATTGACCATTCAACGTCTCGGGAACCGCTACCCTCTCCCTCCTTGGCATTCAAGCACCTATGGAGGCGACTGCCACTCGCGTCTATCGCGTGTCAGGCAGACGTTCCCGTCGACGACGAGGTGCCTATGGTGACTTCATAAATTTCAAGATGATAGTGACGTGTGTGTGTGCGTTCATAGGGGTGAGTGTATGCGTGTGTATTTGAGCGCTTGCGTTTGTACTGTGTCAAAAAACGTAAATGCGTGTCAAAAAGAGAGTAGTCAGTATACTCAATATTGTGCACCTCAGAGAGGAAAACGAGAGAACTACGGATTTATTTACGGTGCAGATTCACTCATTTTGCACCATATGTACTCCGTCTCGGTGTGGTCTAGTCACTTGTTGAAATCTCTAGAAAGGCAAATACTCCTTTCTCATTTACAGGGCTATACTAGCAAGTAGTAGTACGTACTAGTACAATAGTGGGCTCACATAGCAATTTTGTCTCATGCAAGAGCCTGGCTATATGCGTGCTCCAATGTTTGCAACTGCCACGTTTGGGTTGCGCTTGGCTCTTCGCCTCTTCGAGAAGATGAACAATGATGTTACTACTACTGCTTCTACAGTGTCGAATCCACTGCTGCATGTTCGTCCACCGCGAGCGGGAGGGATAGCTTGTTTTAGTACTATAAGCAAAAGCCTCTCCTCGTTTGCGAGCAACCGCGCGCATGGGCGAGGGACAAGGCGTGTAGTAGTAAAATCAAGCTTCTCCTCATTGTACGAGTTGACGCGACACATCATAGCGCTGGCCCCACATGCTTGCCTCTAAACTTGGCTGAAAGACCCGCAATGTACAATATATTTGCTGCAACCTCTAACATTTACCCACCACAAATTAAAATATATATTCCTGTGTTGACTAGATGAGCGTGAAAACTACAATCACCAGGATGACAAGTAGGGCCAGAAGACTAATTTAAATTTTTTTAAACTTCGAGACGGCCACATAGCATGGAGCCGACCCCAACGATTTTAAGCTACAGGCACGGTACACGCTATCCTAGACTACTCTACACATGAAACTGTCACACGAGTGTCCGGGCTGCGCTTGGCTCTTCGCCTCTTCGGGAAGTCGAACAATGATGGAGGAGTACTGCACTGGAGGAGTACTACAGTACGCTTATGGCCATCTGACACTGATTGAACTGCTGCATGTCCACCGCGTGCGGGAGGGAGAGCGTGTAGCGAAAGCTTCTCCTACTCTTGCCAGCCACCACGCTCATGGGCGAGGGAGGGACGCTCCTGCCTTTGCGTGTATGACAGGTGGGCCCGACAGGTGGGTGGCCAACCTGTCATACAACCAAAGGCAGGTGAAGTTAAGTCCGCGAGGGAGAGGATAATCAAACTTCTCATTGATGTACGAGTTGACACGACACATCAAAGCACTGCACTCGATATATTTCAATAATTTGCGTTTACCGATGCATCAATTACAAAGCATGCATGCATGCCGTGACTCTCCTTTTGATACTTGCATGTGTTGATTTAATGCACCTTGAAGTAGTATAAATATGTGATTGTAAAGCTTTGTAATGCCCCGGCCCAAGCGAGAGATGGTTGTGCACGAGGAGGGTGAGATCATGCAGACGGAACAGGACCCGACAATGGAGCTCTCTAAGGTCTCGATGGACCTCACCGTGCTCCACTGCCCGTTGTGCCTCCGCCCCTTGACGCCTCCAGTGTATGAGGTTCGAATACACCTCGTCCGTTCGGCTGATCGAGCAAGGTGCAGGTTTCTTGATTGATGTGTTGTTCGGTTGATTTCTGCAGTGCAAGGGAGGGCACCTGGCCTGGGCAGACTGCCGCGTCGAGCGCCCCGGGAACCAGCGGCAGTGCCAGAAGTGCGAGCGCGGTGGTGGCTTCAACGTGCGGAACACGGCGGTGGACTCCGTCCTTTCGTCGGCGAGGGTGGAGTGCCCGCACGAAGGCCGTGGGCTCTACGTCACTTACCATAAGCTCATCGATCACCAGAGCGTGTGTCCGCTCGTGCCCTGCAAATGCCCCGTGCCCGTCTGCAGCTATGAAGGCCCGCCGCTGGCGCTTTACCACCACATCAGCACCACGCATCCCATGCCCATGCACATGATCCAGTACGGCAAGGTGCTCTAGCTGCAAGTGCCACTGTCGGAGCCACGGCTCTTGCTGTTCGCGGAGGAGGACGGCCGCGTGTTTTTCTTGGTCGCCGGCGTGCTCGACATCGGCGCGCCTATCGCCGTGTCGTTCATATGCATCAGAGCGGGGGCGTCCCCACTGCCACACTACGTGGCCAAGTTGTGGGCGAACGGCCTACCGGGGGAGCCCAAAGGCACGACCGACGCTGTCAAGGTGGAAATGGAGGTGACAAGCAACAAGGATCCCAGCGACGTCGCCGTGCAGGAGCTGACCTTCTTCACAGTTCCGCCCAAGCTGCTGGCTGGGGCTAAGCTGGTGTCCCTCCACATTCAGATTGACAAGCTCACGTCCTAAATGTTTATACGGTGCCTTCTGTTTATCTTAGTAATATGATGATATAGGGATTACCTTGGTCTACTTTAGCTTAAGAAATGGTGGGTTTTGGTGGGATGTAGCAATTACTTCGACATTAGATCAGTAATTTCCAATAGTCGAACGGATATTTCATGTCTGTTGGATATAAAGTTTCTTTGGGTAAGAAGTACTACTTGTCATCAAAATGGATAAAAGGAGATGTATGTAGACGTATTTTAGTTCTAGATACGTCCCTTTTTATCCATTTTGATGACAAGCACTCCCTCCGTTCCACAATACATGCCTTCCATTTGTCAAAATATAGATGTATCTAGACATGTTTTAGTATATAGGTACATCTATTTTTGGACAAATGGAAGTCAAGTATAGTATTTTGGAACGGAGGGAGTATATGCTTGTTTGTTCACAAAGTGTTTCATACTTGTGTGAGTTGACGCGACACATCGAAGTAGTACTACTACTAGTAGTACTCCCTCTGACCCTAATTTCTCTGCGCATAAGTCGAGGCACAGATACCAAGCAGGGCCTGGTTGTGTTGGACAACTCACCGGACTGCGCACCAGGCAGATGAAGCTCGTGTCGTGTTGGTGCCATGTGCGCCCTGCACATTAACCAAAACCTCGCGCCTCCAGCTTAGCCTCTGTGTTTTAAACTTCTCAATCTCAAGGCCAAGGAGCAACGTGACTCCTATGATAGAGCCAATCGGATGGTTGAGAACACTACAATTCGTAGCTACACATGCGTGTGTGACTCCCAGATGCAGAGGCCGGGGGTCATCATCCTCCTTTTCGAGAAAAAACAAATGCGTGTGTGAGAGGACGAGTG
This sequence comes from Triticum dicoccoides, assembly GCF_002162155.2. Classification (NCBI taxonomy): domain Eukaryota; kingdom Viridiplantae; phylum Streptophyta; class Magnoliopsida; order Poales; family Poaceae; genus Triticum; species Triticum dicoccoides. The sequence goes on from NC_041387.1 coordinate 439,010,221, forward strand.
TGTGCGTGCACCTCTTCTCATCTTGTATAATGTACTAAACTCAGAGTACAAGTTTTTGTGGGTGGCACGATGGTGCCTGTGAGAAGTCCCCAGAGATAGGTTTAATGCGTCTGAAAAAAAGACTAGCCTATAGCTTGCCATGCGGCTATTCCTGTCGAACGCCCCATTAACCGTAAGATATGTATACGACGGTGCCAGTTATTGCACGTACATGATGTCTACTACACAATCTTCTTCTTGTAGACGTTGTTGGGCCTGCAAGTGCACAGGTTTGTAGGACAGTAGCAAATTTCGCTCAAGTGGATGACCTAAGGTTTATCAATCCATAGGAGGCGTAGGATGAAGATGGTCTCTCTCAAACAACCCTGCAACCAAATAACAAAGAGTCTCTTGTGTCCCCAACACACCCAATACAATGGTAAATTGTATAGGTGCACTAGTTCGGCGAAGAGATGGTGATACAAGTGCAATATAGATAGTAGATATAGGTTTTTGTAATCTGAAATAATAAAAATAGCAAGGTAACTAATGATAAAAGTGAGCGTAAACAGTATTGCAATGATAGTAAACAAGGCCTAGGGTTCATACTTTCACTAGTGCAAGTTCTCTCAACAATAATAACATAGATAGATCATATAACAAGCCCTCAACATGCAACAAAGAGTCACTCTGAAGCCACTAATAGTGGAGAACAAACGTAGAGATTATGGTAGGGTACGAAACCTCCTCAAAGTTATTCTTTCGGATCAATCTATAAAAGAGTTCATACTAGAATAACACCTTAAGACAAAAATCAACCAAAACCCTAATGTCACATAGATATTCCATTATCACCTCAAGTATCCGTGGGCATGATTATATGATATGCATCACACAATCTCAGATTCATCCAACCAACACAAAGTACTTCAAAGAGTGCCCCAAAGTTTCTACCGGAGAGTCAAGAACGTGTGCCAACCCCTATGCATAGGTTCCCAATGTCACGAAACCCGCAAGTTGATCACCAAAACATACATCAAGTGGCACATGATATCCCATTGTCACCACAGATAATCACGTCAAGACATACATCAAGTGTTCTCATAAAAGACTCAATCCGATAAGATAACTTCAAAGGGGAAACTCAATTCATCACAAGAGAGTAGAGGGGGAGAAACATCATAAGATCCAACTACAATAGCAAAGCTCAGGATACATCAAGATCGTGCCATAGAGGAACACGAGAGAGAACACGAGAGAGAGATCAAACACATAGCTACTGGTACATACCCTCAGCCCTGAGGGTGAACTACTCCCTCCTCGTCATGGATAGCGCCGGGATGATGAAGATGGCCACCGGTGATGGGATCCCCCTCCGGCAGGGTGCCAGAACGGGCTCTCGAGAGATTTTTGGTGGCTATAGAGGCTTGCGGCGGCGGAACTCCCGATCTATCTTCTGTTTTGGACGTTTTAGGGTACAAGAGTATATATGGGTGCAAGGGGTACATCGGAGGAGCTACGGGGGCCCCACGAGGTAGGGGGCGCGCCCGGGGGGGGGGGGCGCCCCCACCCTTGTGGGCAGCCCGTATCTCCCCTGACGTGCACTCCAAGTTCCCTTGGTTGCTTTCCTTCCAAAAATAACTTCTCCAGTTGATTTCGTTCTGTTTTGACTCCGTCTGATATTCCTTTTCCTCGAAACACTGAAATAGGCATAAAACAACAAATTAGCATGGAGCAATCAAAAAATTATAGATACGTTGGAGACGTATCAAGCATCCCCAAGCTTAATTCCTGCTTGTCCTCGAGTAGGTAAATGATAAAATAGAATTTTTGATGCGGAGTGATACTTTGGCATAATTTCAATGTAAATCTTCTTAATTGTGATATGAATATTCAGATCCGAAAGATTCAAGACAAAAGTTCATATTGACACAAAAATAATAATACTTCAAGCATACTAATCAAAGCAATCATGTCTTCTCAAAATAACATGGCAAAAGAAAGTTCATCCCTACAAAATCATATAGTTAGGCTATGCTTCATTTTCGTCACACAAAGATGTTCCCAACTTCTATACCCCCGATGACAAGCTAAGCAATTGTTTCATACTTAAATAATCTCAAACTTTTTCAACCTTCACGCAATACATGAGCGTGAGCCATGGATATAGCACTATGGGTGGAATAGAATATGATGATGGGGATTATGTGGAGAAGACAAAAAAGAAGAAAGTCTCACATTGACGAGGATAATCAACGGGCTATGGAGATGCCCATCAATTGATGTCAACATGAGGAGTAGGGATTGCCATGCAACGGATGCACTAGAGCTATGAATGCTCAACAAAATAAAACTAGTGGGTGTGCATCCAACTTGCTTGCTCACGAAGACCTAGGGCATTTGAGGAAGCCCATCGTAGGAATATACAAGCCAAGTTCTATAATGAAAAATTCCCACTAGTGTAAAAAGATAACTTATGAGACTCAGTACATGAGGCACAAGGTGCTACTTTGAAGCATAATATATGAGACTCACTACATGAGGAACATGGTGCTACTTTGAAGTACAAGTGTGGAAAAAGAGATAGTAGCATTGCCCTTTTTATTTTATTTTTATTTTTTTGGGCCTTTCTTTTTTTGGCCTTTCTCTTTTTTTTATTTGGGCAATGCTCTAAAAATGATGATCATCACACTTCTATTGATTACAACATAAGGATTACAACTCGAAACTTAGAACAAGATATGACTCTATATGAATGCCTCCGGCGGTGTACCGGGATGGTGCAATGAATCAAGAGTGACATGTATGAAAAATAATGCATGGTGTCTTTGCCACAAATACGATGTCAACTACATGATCATGCAATGGCAATATGACAAAAGTAATGTATGTCATGAATATGATGATGGAAGTTGCATGGCAATATATCCCAGAATGGCTATGGAAATGCCATGATAGGTAGGTATGGTGGCTGTTTTGAAGAAGATATAAGAAGGTTTATGTGTGATAGAGCGTATCGTATCACGGGGTTTGGATGCACCGGCGAAGTTTGCACCAACTCTCAAGGTGAGAAAGGGCAATGCACGGTACCGAAGAGGCTAGCAAAGGCGGCAAGGTGAGAGTGCGTATAATCCATGGACTCAACATTAGTCAAAACAACTCATATACTTATTGCAAAAAATTTAGAAGTCATCAAAAACCAATTACTACGCGCATGCTCCTAGGGGGATATATTGGTAGGAAAAGACCATCGCTCGTCCCCGACCGCCACTCATAAGGATGCACAAGCCAGGTACACTTCATGTTTCAAATTTGTTACACAACTTTAACCATACGTGCATGCTACGGGACTTGCAAACTTCAACACAAGCATTTATCAAATTCATAATTACTCAACTAGCACGACTTTGATATTATCACCTCCATATCTCAAAACAATTATCAAGCATCAAACTTATCTTAGTATTCAACACACTCATAAGAAAGTTTCACATATCTTGAATACCAAGTATATTAATATCAAGCAAATTACCATGATATTTAAGACTCTCAAAATAATCTAAGTGAAGCATGAGAGATCAATAGTTTCTTTAAAACAAATCCACCACCGTGCTCTAAAAGATATAAGTGAAGTACTAGAGCAATAACAAAAACTACTCCGAAAGATATAAGTGAAGATCAATGAGTAGTCGAATAATTATGCAACTATGCGAAGACTCTCTCATTTAATAATTTCAGATCTTGATACTTTATTCGAACAGCAAGCAAAGCTAAACAAAACTACATTGCAAGGATAGCACAACTCATGTGAAGAAGCAAAAACTTAGGCTCAACCGATACTAACAGATAGTTGTTGAAGAAGAAAGGTGGGATGCCTACTGGGGCATCCCCAAGCTTAGATGCTTGAGACTTCTTGAAATATTATATTGGGGTGCCTTGGGCATCCCCAAGCTTGAACTTTTGTGTCTCCTTAGTTCCTCTCATATCATGGTTGCTCTTTTTATCAAAAGCTTCATTCACAACAAACTTAACAAGAACTCGTGAGATAGGTTAGTATAAACCAATGCAAAACCTTATCATTTTCTACTGTAAAAAATCACTTAAATAATTATTAAACATTGCATACTAAATGCCTCTGAATATTTAATACTCCTATCCTCAAATAGAATCATTAAACAAGCAAACATATGCAAACAATGCAAACATAACAGCAATCTGCCAAAACAGTACAGTCTGTAAAGAATGCAAGATTCATCATACTTCCCTAACTCCAAAAATTATGAACTAAAATTCCCAATGTAATAAATTTATCAGAGCTCAATATGCAAAAAGATTCAACATTATACCACTCTCTGACTTTTCTAGGGACTTTTTGCAACAGCGGTAAACTTTCTGTTTTCAAACAGCAACATGTATACTAGCAAAATAAGCATGGCAAAGGCTATCCTTGGCTTTTTATTGAAACTAAAGATGCAAAACATCATTATAAATAACATCAAGCAAATACTAACAAGAGAAAATGATGCTCCAAGCAAAACACATATCATGTGGTGAATAAGAATATAGCTCCAAGTAAAGTTACCGATGAACGAAGACGAAAGAGGGGATGCCATCCAGGGCATCCCCAAGCTTAGGCTCTTGGTTGTCCTTGAATATTACCTTGGGGTGCCTTGGGCATCCCCAAGCTTAGGCTCTTGCCACTCCTTATTCCATAGTCCATCGAATCTTTACCCAAAACTTGAATACTCCACAACGCAAAACTCAATAGAAAACTCGTAAGCTCCGTTAGTATAAGAAAATAAAACCACCACTTAGGTACTGTAATGAACTCATTCTAAATTCATATTGGTGTAATATCTACTGTATTCAAACTTATATATGGTTCATACCCTTCGATACTACTCATAGATTCATCAAAATGAGCAAACAACACATAGAAAACAGAATCTGTCAAAAACAGAATAGTCTGTAGATATCTGTATCAGACGTATACTTATGGAACTCCAAAACTCCTACAAAATTAGGAAGTCCTAAGTAATTCATGTACCAATCCAGAGCAAGAAGAATCAGATCAGAAGCACGTTTCTGTGAATTAACAAAACTAATTTACTAGGTGCAAAAGTTTCTGATTTTCAGCAGGATCAACACAACTATCACCGTAAGCCATCCTAAAGGTCTTACTTGGCACTTTATTGAAACAAAACCTATAAAACATGATTACTACAGTAGCATAATCATGTGGAAACACAAAAACAGTAAGGATAAATATTGGGTTGTCTCCCAACAAGCGATTTTCTTTAATGCCTTTCTAGCTAGGCATGATGATGACGATGATGCTCACATGAAGAATAAGAATTGAAACATAACGGGAGCATCATGAAGCATATGACTAGCACATTTAAGTCTAACCCACTTCCTATGACTAGGGATTTTGTGAGCAAACAACTTATGGGAACAATAATCAACTTGCATAGGAAGGTGAAACAAGCATAACTTCAAAACTTTAAGCACATAGAGAGGAAACTTGATATTATTGCAATTCCTACAAGCATATATTCCTCCCTCATAATAATTTTCAGTAGCATCATGAATGAATTCAACAATGTAACCAGCACCTAAAGCATTCTTTTCATGATCTACTAGCATAGAAAATTTACTACTCTCCTCATAAGCAAAATTCTTCTCATTCGGAATAGTGGAAGTATCATAAGAGACTTGAACACTAAAAATTGTTTCCACATTAAAAGAGTAATGTTCATAAAAAGGGTAATCATAATCATGAAAAGATTTGTAAATATAATCATCACTACTTTTTATAGCATAAGTTTCATCACAATAATCATCATAAGTACCAACTTTGTTCTCATCATAATCGATTGAAACCTCTCCCAAGATAGTGGAATCACTAAATAAAGTTGACACTCTTCCAAATCCACTTTCATATTCATCACAATAAAATTCAACATCCTCCAAAATAGTGGGATCACTACTTCCTAAAGTTGACTCTCTTCCGAACCCACTTTCATCAATATAATCATCATAGGTACGAGGCATGCTATCATCATAACAACTTTGCATATCAAAACTTGAGATGCTAAAAATATCATCTTCATTAAACATAGCATCCCCAAGCTTGGGACAAACATTAATTCCAGCAAATATATTCTCAAATATTTCATCCCAATCAAACATAGCTTCCCCAATCTTGGGCCCTTTCATATCATAAGCATAAGCACTCTCATCATTAAAAATATTGATAGCACCAATAGTATAGCAATTATCATCATCACAATGAGTAGTAGGAGCAACATCATTTGGGAGGGATACCTTTCTACCTTTGTTGCTCGTTCTTTTCTTCTTCTTCTTCACATTATGTGTGGGTTCAACCTTCCTCTTTGAGCTCCGTATTGATGAGATTGGTTGAATAGAAGGCTCCTCCTCGTTATCTGATTCATCATAAGAGATAATAGGAGGAGATTGGGAAGTCTCTTCCCTTTCATTAGTATTCTCTTCATCTTCTATTTACTTTCTTTTTTTATGTAATTGGCAATATAAGGATTTTCAATGCAATTCTCCGCACAATACATATAAATTTTCTCTAGATCAAAATTAAGAACTTTATCAAAGGCAAATTTTGGAATATCCTTAGTTATACGTTTCATTTCTTCATAACCCAAAAGAAGGCTAAGCTCTTTATGATGCTCAAGGGTAATCAAATTATCACAATATTTGGAAACGACTTGATCATGAAACAAATAGCATTGGAGCTTTAAATGACCATGTTCATTGCAAAGTTCACAAGGGGCGCGAAAAATATTGAATCTTTCAGCACATTCATCTAGCTCTTCTTGTAAAAATTTGGTTTCTAAGTACTTATGCCTCTTGCAATAAATATCTTCTCTATTTGGTGTATTCATGCAAACATGCACTCCACAAAATTTGACATGCTCATAAGAGATATTTTCATCATAACTAGTGCAATCATCATTAGCATCATGGATATTCAAAGAATTCGTACTAACAACATTGCAATCATGCTCATCATTCAAAGATTTAGTGCCAAACAATTTAGAGATTTCTTCTTCTAGCACTTGAGCACAATTATCCTTTCCATCATACTCACAAAAGATATAAAAAAGGTGAAGCGTATGAGACAAACTTAACTCCATTTTTTTGTAATTTTCTTTTATAAACTAGACTAGTGCTAAAACAAGAAACAAAAAGATTCGATTGCAAGATCTAAAGATATACCTTCAAGCACTCACCTCCCCGGCAACGACGCCAGAAAAGAGCTTGATGTCTACTACACAATCTTCTTCTTGTAGACGTTGTTGGGACTGCAAGTGCACAGGTTCGTAGGACAGTAGCAAATTTCCCTCAAGTGGATGACCTAAGGTTTATCAATCCGTAGGAGGCGTAGGATGAAGATGGTCTCTCTCAAACAACCCTGCAACCAAATAACAAAGAGTCTCTTGTGTCCCCAACACACCCAATACAATGATAAATTGTATAGGTGCACTAGTTCGGCTAAGAGATGGTGATACAAGTGCAATATAGATAGTAGATATAGGTTTTTGTATTCTGAAATAATAAAAACAGCAAGGTAACTAATGATAAAAGTGAGCGTAAACGGTATTGCAATGATAGGAAACAAGGCCTGGGGTTCATACTTTCACTAGTGCAAGTTCTCTCAACAATAATAACATAGATAGATCATATAACAAGCCCTCAACATGCAACAAAGAGTCACTCCGAAGCCACTAATAGCGGATAACAAACGTAGAGATTATGGTAGGGTACGAAACCACCTCAAAGTTATTCTTTCGGATCAATCTATAAAAGAGTTCGTACTAGAATAACACCATAAGACACAAATCAACTAAAACCCTAATGTCACCTAGATACTCCATTGTCACCTCAAGTATCCGTGGGCATGATTATACGATATGCATCACACAATCTCAGATTCATCCAACCAACACAAAGTACTTCAAAGAGTTCCCCAAAGTTTCTACCGGAGAGTCAAGAACGTGTGCCAACCCCTATGCATAGGTTCCCAATGTCACGAAACCCGCAAGTTGATCACCAAAACATACATCAAGTGGCACATGATATCCCATTGTCACCATAGATAATCACGGCAATACATACATCAAGTGTTCTCATAAAAGACTCAATCCGATAAGATAACTTCAAAGGGGAAACTCAATTCATCAGAAGAGAGTAGAGGGGGAGAAACATCATAAGATGCAACTACAATAGCAAAGCTCGGGATACATCAAGATCATGCCATAGAGGAACACGAGAGAGAACACGAGAGAGAGAGAGAGAGAGATCAAACACATAGCTACTGGTACATACCCTCAGCCCCGAGGGTGAACTACTCCCTCCTTGTCATGGATAGCGCCGGGATGATGAAGATGGCCACTGGTGATGGGATCCCCCTCCGACAGGGTGCCGGAACGGGCTCCCGAGAGGTTTTTGGTGGCTATAGAGGCTTGCGGCGGCGGAACTCCCGATCTATCTTCTATTCTGGAAGTTTTAGGGTACAAGAGTATATATGGGTGCAAGGGGTACGTCGGAGGAGCTACAGGGGCCCCACGAGGTAGGAGGCGCGCCCGGGGGGGGGGGGGGCGCCCCCACCCTCGTGGGCAGCCCGTATCTCCCCTGACGTGCACTCCAAGTTCCCTTGGTTGCTTTCCTTCCAAAAATAACTGCTCCAGTTGATTTCGTTCTGTTTTGACTCCGTCTGATATTCCTTTTCCTCGAAACACTGGAATAGGCATAAAACAGCAAATCTGGGCTGGGCCTCCGGTTAATAGGTTAGTCCCAAAAATAATATAAAAGTGGATAATAAATCCCAATATTGCCTAAAACAGTAGATAAAGTAGCATGGAGCAATCAAAAATTATAGATACGTTGGAGACATATCAGTACACAGCAGTAGAAAAAGAACTACCATGGAATATGCTACACCACGGCCGAGAACACGTGCCCACGTAACGCCATCCGGGAATAGTGCCGCACTTCGAAACTAGAACCGTCAATAAATTTTGAGCTTGCGTCTCGTCACATTCCAAATTACTACTACTACCACGCTATATTGAATTGCAAACCTGTTCACACTGATCACAACCTAAACGGTTTCCCACTTAGGAGCATATTAGTACTCGGTTATAAATACTACTATCCAAGATGACTGCACATTCCTCCTCAACTCCTCATTCACAAAAACAAACAAGTCATTCAGCATCCTTCCCTTGCATCTGCCATGGCCAGCGTGAGTTCTGGGTCAAGAGATTACTGCCAGGGAGAGGCGAGCATGGAAGCGGAAGCACAAGACATGTATCGCCTTGCTGCGAAAGCAGCCGACATGTCCCGCCGCACGGAAGTAGCAGCACAGAGGTCCTGTCGTGCTGCCGAAGCAGCACGGAGGTCCCGCCGCGCCATCGATGCAGCAGACTGGTCCGGCCGCACCGCGGAAGCATCAGAGATGTCCCGCCGCACCGTGAATGCAGCAGAGATGCCCCGCCACGCTGCGGCGGCCTGGGAAAATGTTTCCTGGGCAGGCGACGACTCTTATAGGTGCATGCATGCGATCGTCCATAGCCATATGGATCAGATCTCCGGCTAGGCGAGGTTGCAGGACGACATGAAATCCTCATTTGAACGGGCTACTGGCGTCATCCGACAACTAAGGGGGGGTAATGAGAGGCTTCGGGCCAAGCGTGACCTGCTGAGGGCAAAGATCGTCTGAAGTGCAGACCAGCAGGAGGAGACCAGTGCCTTATTGAAGAGGATCGGCGTCATCGTGAAGAAACTTATGGACGAGAATGACATGCTCCGCATCGAGCGCCAAAGGCTAGTGGAGGGATCCGTGGATGCTCTCAAGCAGCGTCTTGAGGACACGAAAGAGCTCATCGCTGCTCGCCGTGGAGACTAGTTCCCGCGGCCTGTAGCAACGCATCAAGAAACTAGAGATCAGCGAGCCAGATCCTTGTCTTCCTTCTTCTTTTGCCCTTGTGTATTTCGGGCGTAGCCGCATGTGGCTTTTTAATTATCTTCCTAATTATGTAAGACAATTATTATCCACTGTCGTCGTCCTTATATATTCATCAGTCTTGCTATAAGTCGCAGTAGATGCTATATAGGTCCGTCGGATCTTACATCAAGATCCGTGCTTTCAGATTTTCTTTTTTCTCTCTTAAATCTCAGTCGAGTGAGACATAGCCACGCCATTAAACAGAGGCTCGGGCGCCAGTAATGGACACCTTGGGAGAGAGGTGGACGGTATATGGAAGTCAAAGGGCTCTCCTCCCGATAAGCACGCGCAGGGGTCTGATCGCACGCCTCTCGTACTCAAATAGCTACCCTACACGGCGCCTCCTAGCTAATAAAAAAATGGGATGCGTGGCGGCACGTAAATGGTAGTAAATAGAACGCCCACTGTTTCAATAATACTTGTGTTTCCGAATTCCGATTGTAACGTGACAACACTTGTTCCAAAATGACTTTGTAGTTTCATTATTTTCATGCGTGTTTTGGATTTACAAGAATTAAAAAACTAAGTTTCTCAATGTTTCCAGCCCAGCCACGACGCCCAGAATTTCGAATTTCATTCCCATTTCTTGCATGGAAACTAGAAATTTACCCGAGGACACACATGTGATTTTCAACCAACTTTGGTGCACTGGAGCATGTGCTTGTATTTCAAATTTGAATTATGCACACAAAGGTGACACGTTCCCTCTCAGAACCACGAGCCTTCTTGAGAGAAGCTCTGGTTTGCAAGAAACTTATACCAAAATTTGTTCCTATTCGGCCAAATTTTTTTACCACAACATGGTACTACCATGACATGACACCATGCCAAATTTCATGATTTTAAAACCAAGTTTCTCAATGTTCTCGACCGAGCCACGATGCCCAGATGTTTGAATTTTATTCTCATTTCTTGCATGGGACCTAGAAATTCACCCGAGGACACAGATGTGATTTTTCAACCAACTTTGGTGGCGAGGTGGAGGACGCCGGTGCCGGCGTTTAGCGTGTACCACAAATTGCAACCGACATCGTCTAGTTAGCTAAGAGTAAGTTAGTACTTGTATGCTACTAGAGTATTAGTGGGAGTAGATAGTTAGCTTGGCTATGATGGTTGTCAACGTGGAATTTCAGTACTCTATATGTGGATCAGACCTATTACTTTGCTCTGAGTGTTGAACTTTCCATTTGAACGTATGGAATGGGCTGTTATTTTTTTTAATGGGTTGTATTTGTCTGCCACGGGTTTAGAGGCTGACTTGTGGGCCTACCAAGTTGACGTGTACACAATCAGGAGATGATTGTACATGAAGAGGATGACAGCAGGGACCCGCCAAGGTCATGGCAGTACGCAAGCAAGTGTCTCCTTATTTCAAGCCAATAAAAAAGGCTCCTCCTAATGGATTTCTGACATCTGGGTCCCATGCCATTGTCAACGTAGTCAATAAACAAGAGAATTGCACAACGAGCGGCTGACACCAGGGACCCAACAGCTCACCCAGTTATTTTTGTTTTGGGTTAATTTGATAAATGCCACTCCAAATCTGGTGTTTCCGAGAAATGCCACTGCAATTTCCAAACTTTGGAAAATGCCATTTCATGCCATTTCCAGTGGCATTTTTCGAAGTCTGGAGTGGCATTTTTCAAAGTTTGCAAATTGCAGTGGCGTTTTTCAAAGTTTGTAAAAATTGCAGTGACATTTTTCAAAGTTTGGAAATTGTAGTGGCATTTTGAATCGCTATAATTGGAGTGACATTTATTTAATTTGTTTTTGAGATGGAAACAGGGTGTCAACTGGGTTGTGCGGGGCACTCTGGCCTGTCTAGACAGTCTTTTCTTTTATGTTTACCACAGACCAGCCCAGTAGTTTTTTTTCTCTCTGAAAATGGCTAGCCCAGTTTTTTTGTGATTTGTCAAGTAAGTCGCTTTGTCAGGCCCGTTGGGCTGCAAATCTTTCGAGACGAGGAGAGCTTCATTCGGCTGGCCGAGAAAATGGCCTATCAGTAATGAGAAATGGGCTGTACATTTTTAAAACACATCAAACCGGCAATTAGTTTCGAATTTCTTTTTTTCATTTTGATATTTTAAATTGCATTGATTTTTATGCATGGACAATTTGTTGGATTTTATATTGATATACATTTATTTTTAAAATCAGTTTCAATGTGACTCAAAATTTCGGGATATAAAATAGTTCGGACCGCATCGAAATATGCAAAATTTCGTATAATTTTTTAACAGTGGCCACAATATGGGCTGTAATGCTAACAAAAAGAATACGGGCTCCAAAAAACCTTAAGAATTAGCAAATGGGCTGTAAATTATTAGAAATAATGGCAGATGGGTTGTATGTTGTTTTCCACAGATTTGACGCTTTCCTAAAAAAAGTTGAAGCACAAGCAGTGATTGTTGGATGTCCATCCAACGGTCGCCGTGCTTCTTCAATCTCTCCTCTTCCTGCTCCAGCTGCTCAAACAAGCGCCGGCGGGACTGCCTGCTCCCTCCTCCCCGCGGCTGGCTGTGCTGCCGCGCAGGCCTCACCGCCCCACCGTACTCCCATCGCTGGCCTAGCCATCCCTCTACTCACCCACACCTACTGTTATTCTCCGGCGATGGCAGACGAACCAGTAAACCCTCGTACAGTCATACTCTCCACCGCGTGGGAAACAACTATCGAGTCTTCCCTGGCTCTGTGTCGTTCCCTTCCTAGGCCTCGCCATCGTCTACCGCCCTGATGCTCTCGGCGCGGCGTGGTCAATGTGGTCAATGACCGACATGCATCTGAAGTGGACTGTACATGGAGAGGCTGACAGCTGGGTCCATGACCACACGCAAAGAAATGCCTCCTTATTATGCGCAAATTAATGATTCCTCCACCTAACATCTGGGACCCACCGAAAGGGCCTCTGTATTTCGTGAAAATAACGTTACCGTCGCTGACAGATTGGACCCACCAGCTATATCTTTGCACGCAAGGAAGTGCCTCCTTATTATGCACGAAAAAAATGAATACCCCCCTGCTAGCTGGGACCCAATATAGTGGGAGGCTGACTTGTGGGCCTACTAAGTTGACGGCGACGGAGGGCTTTGTCAACTTAGTCAATATGCACGATTCTAGCTCTAGTGACCGTACAATGTCCATCCAACGGCCGCAGTGCTTCTTCAACCTCTGGTCTTCTTGCTCCAGCCGCCCAAAGCAGCGCCGGTTGTGCCGCCTGCTCCTACCTCCCGTGGCCGGTTGTGCTGCCACGGAGGCCTCACTGCCCCTACTACTCCCACCGCTAGCCAGGCCACCCCTCCACTCACCCACACCCCCTGTTATTCTGCGGCGACGGCAGCCTCACACCACAGCCGAACCAGTGAACCCTCGTACTCCTCTCCGCGTGGATATCCATTACCGCGTCTTCCCCGGCTCCGCGTCGTACCCTTCCTAGGCCTCACCATTGTCCCCCGCCGTGGTGCTATCGGCGCGGCATGGTCAATGTGGTCAACAACCGACTTCCTTCGGAAGAGTACTGTATGTGGAGAGGCTGACAGCTGGGTCCACAACAGCCACAAGGAAGTGCCTCCTTATTACGCGCAAAATAATTATTCCTCCACCTAACAGCGGGGACCCACCGGACGTGCCACCGTATTTTGCAAAAAAACGTTTCCCCCTGACGGTTGGGACCCACCAACTACATCTTCGTGTTGGAAATATGCCCTAGAGGCAATAATAAAATGGTTATTATTATATTTCCTCATTCATGATAATTGTCTATTATTCATGCTATAATTGTGTTATCCGGAAATCGTAATAAATGTGTGAATACATAGACCACAACATGTCCCTAGTGAGCCTCTAGTTGACTAGCTCGTTTATCAATAGATGGTCACGGTTTCCTGACCATGGACATTGGATGTCATTGATAATGGGATCACATCATTGGGAGAATGATGTGATGGACAAGACCCAATTCTAAGCATAGCACAAGATAGTGTAGTTCATTTGCTAGAGCTTTTCCAATGTCAAGTATCATTTCCTTAGACCATGAGATCGTGTAACTATCGGATGCCGTAGGAGTGCTTTGGGTGTACCAAATGTCACAACATAACTGGGTGACTATAAAGGTATACTACAGGTATCTCCAAAAGTGTCTGTTGGGTTGACACGGATCGAGACTGGGATTTGTCACTCCGTATGACGGAGAGGTATCTCTGGGCCCACTCGATAATGCATCATCATAATGAGCTCAAAGTAACTAAGTAGTTGGTCACGGGATCATGCATTACGGTACGAGTAAAGTGACTTGCCGGTAACGAGATTGAATGAGGTATTGGGATATCGACGATCGAATCTCGGGCAAGTAACATACCGATTGACAAAGGGAATTGAATACGGGATTACTTGAATCCTCGACATCGTGGTTCATTCAATGAGATCATTGTGGAACATGTGGGAGCCAACATGGGTATCCAGATCCAGCTGTTGGTTATTAGCCGGAGAGTCGTCTCGGTCATGTCTGCATGTCTCCCAAACCGTAGGGTCTACACACTTAAGGTTCAGTGACGCTAGGGTTGTAGAGATAGTAGTATGCGGTAACCCGAAAGTTGTTCGGAGTCCCGGATGAGATCCTGGACGTCACGAGGAGTTCCGGAATGGTCCGGAGGTGAAGAATTATATATAGGAAGTCCAGTTTCGGCCATCGGGAAAGTTTCGGGGGTCACCGGTATTGTACCGGGACCACCGGAAGGGTCCCGGGGGTCCACCCGGTGGGGCCACCTATCCCGGAGGGCCCCATGGGCTGAAGTGGGGAAGGGAACCAGCCCCTGGTGGGCTGGTGCGCCCCCCTTGGGCCTCCCCTGCGCCTAGGGTTGGAAACCCTAGGGGTGGGGGCGCCCCACTTGACTTGGGGGGCAAGTTCCCCCCTTGCCCCCCCCCCTTGAGATGGGATCTCTAGGGGGGCGGTGCCCCCCCAGGGCCCCTATATAAAGAGGGGGGAGGGAGGGCTGTGCACCCCTGCTCCTGGCGCCTCCCTCTCCCTCCGCAACACCTCTGCCTCTCGTAGAGCTTGGCGAAGCCCTGCCGAGATCGCCGCTACTTCCACCACCACGTCGTCGTGCTGCTGGATCTCCATCAACCTCTCCCTCCCCCTTGCTGGATCAAGAAGGAGGAGATGTCTTCCCCAACCGTACGTGTGTTGAATGCGGAGGTGCCGTCCGTTCGGCACTAGGATCTTCGGTGATTTGGATCACGACGAGTACGACTCCCTCAACCCCGTTCTCTTGAACGCTTCCGCGCGTGATCTACAAGGGTATGTAGATGCACTCCTCTCTCTCGTTGCTAGATGACTCCATAGATTGATCTTGGTGAAGCGTAGAAATTTTTTATTTTCTGCAACGTTCCCCAACAATGGCATCATTAGCTAGGTCTATGCGTAGTTTCTATGCACGAGTAGAACACAAACTTGTTGTGGGCGTAGATGTTGTCAATTTTCTTGCCACTACTAGTCTTATATTGTTTCGGCGGCATCGTGGGATGAAGCGGCCTGGACCAACCTTACACGTACGCTTACATGAGACAGGTTCCACCAACTGACATGCACTAGTTGCATAAGGTGGCTATCGGGTGTCTGTCTCTCCCACTTTAGTCGGATCGGATTCGATGAAAAGGGTCCTTATGAAGGGTAAATAGAAATTGGCATATCACATTGTGGTTTTACGTAGGTAAGAAACGTTCTTGCTAAAAACCTATAGAAGCCACGTAAAAACATGCAACAACAATTAGAGGACGTCTAACTTGTTTTTGCAGCATATGCCTTGTGATGTGATATGGCCAAAAGGACGTGATGAATGAAATATATGTGATGTATGAGATTGATCATGTTCTTGTAATAGGAATCATGACTTGCATGTCGATGAGTATGACAACCGGCAGGAGCCATAGGAGTTGTCTTTATTTTTTGTATGACCTGCATGTCATTGAGTAACGCCATAGAAGTAGAAGTAATCGTTGGCGTGACAACCTCATGAAGACATGATGATGGAGATCATGATGATGGAGATCATGATGATTGAGATCATGGTGTCATGCCGGTGACGAAGATGACCATGGCGCCCCAAAGATGGAGATCAAAGGAGCAATATGATATTGGCCATATCATGTCACTATTTGATTGCATGTGATGTTTATCATGTTTTGCTTCATATTTTCTTAGTACGACGGTAGTAAATAAGATGATCCCTTATAATAATTTCAAGAAAGTGTTCCCCCTAACTGTGCGCCGTTGCGAAAGTTCGTTGTTTCGAAGCACCACGTGATGATCGGGTGTGATAGACTCTAACATTCAAATACAACGGGTGTAAGACAGATGTACACATGCAAAACACTTAGGTTGACTTGACGGGCCTAGCATGTACAGACATGGCCTCGGAACACAAGAGACTGAAAGGTCGAACATGAGTTGTATGGAAGATACGATCAACATGGAGATGTTCACGATGATGACTAGTCTGTCTCACGTGATGATCGGACATGGTCTAGTTGAGTCGGATCATGTATCACTTAGATGACTAGAGGGATGTCTAATCTGAGTGGGAGTTCATTTAATAATTTGATTAGATGAACTTAATTATCATGAACTTAGTCTAAAAACCTTTGCAAAATGTCTTGTAGATCAAATGGCCAACACTCATGTCAACCTCAACTTCAACGCGTTCCTAGAGAAAACCAAGCTGAAAGATGATGGCAGCAACTATTCGGACTAGGTCCGGAACCTGAGGATCATCCTCATAGCTGCCAAGAAAGCATATGTCCTAGAAGGACCGCTAGGTGAAGCACCCATCCCAGAGAACCAAGACGTTATGAACGCTTGGCAGTCGCGTGCTGATGATTACTCCCTCGTTCAGTGCGGCATGCTTTACAGCTTAGAACCGGGGCTCCAAAAGCGTTTTGAGCAACACAGAGCATATGAGATGTTCGAAGAGCTGAAAATGGTTTTCCAAGCTCATGCCCGGATCGAGAGATATGAAGTCTCCGACAAGTTCTATAGTTGTAAGATGGAGGAAAATAGTTCTGTCAGTGAGCACATACTCAAAATATCTGGGTTGCACAACCGCTTGTCCCAGCTGGACATTAACCTCCCGAACGAGGCGGTCATTGACAAAATCCTTCAGTCGCTCCCACCTAGCTACAAGAGCTTTGTGATGAACTACAATATGCAGGGGATGGTGAAAACTATTCCTGAAGTATTTTCAATGCTGAAATCAGCAGAGGTGGAAATCAAAAAGGAACATCAAGTGTTGATGGTCAATAAAACCACTAGTTTCAAGAAAGGCAAGGGTAAGAAGAACTTCAATAAGGACGGCAAGGGAGTTGTCGCGCCCGGTAAGCCAGTTGCCAGGAAGAAGCCAAAGAATGGACCCAAACCTGAGACTGAGTGCTTTTATTGCAAGAGAAAGGGACACTGGAAGCGGAACTGCCCCAAATACTTAGCGGACAAGAAGGCCGGCAACACCAAAGGTATATGTGATATACATGTAATTGATGTGTACCTTACCAGTACTCGTAGTAGCTCCTGGGTATTTGATACCGGTGCGCTTGCTCATATTTGTAACTCAAAACAGGAGCTGCGGAATAAGCGGAGACTGGCGAAGGACGAGGTGACGATGCGCGTCGGGAATGGTTCCAAGGTCGATGTGATCTCCGTCGGCACGCTACCTCTACATTTACCTACGGGATTAGTTTTAAACCTCAATAATTGTTATTTAGTGCCAGCTTTGAGCATGAACATTGTATCTGGATCTCGTTTAATGCGAGATGGCTACTCATTTAAATTCGAGAATAATGGTTGTTCTATTTATATGAGAGATATGTTTTATGGTCATGCCCTACTCGTCAATGGTTTATTCTTAATAAATCTCGAACGTGATGTTACACATATTCATAGTGTGAATACCAAAAGATGTAAAGTTGATAACGATAGTCCCACATACTTGTGGCACTGCCGCCTTGGTCACATTGGTGTCAAACGCATGAAGAAGCTCCATGCTGATGGACTTTTGGAGTCTCTTGATTACGGATCATTTGACACATGCAAACCATGCCTTATGGGCAAAATGACCAACACTCCGTTCTTTGGAACAATGGAGCGAGCAACCAACTTATTGGAAATCATACATACTGATGTGTGCGGTCCAATGAGCGTTGAGGCTCGCGGAGGATATCGTTATGTTCTCACTCTCACTAATGACTTGAGTAGATATGGGTATGTCTACTTGATGAAAAACAAGTCTGAGACCTTTGAAAAGTTCAAGGAATTTCAGAATGAGGTAGAGAATCAACATGACCGAAAGATAAAATTCTTACGATCAGATCGTGGGGGAGAATATTTAAGTCACGAATTTGGTACTCACTTAAGGAAATGTGGAATCGTTTCACAACTCACGCCGCCTGGAACACCTCAGCGTAACGGTGTGTCCGAACATCGTAATCGCACTCTATTGGATATGGTGCGATCTATGATGTCACTCACCGATTTACCGCTATCATTTTGGGGATACGCTCTAGAGACAGCTACATTCACTTTAAATAGGGCACCGTCTAAATCCGTTGAGACGACACCGTATGAATTATGGTTTGGGAAGAAACCTAAGCTATTGTTTCTAAAAGTTTGGGGATGCGATGCTTATGTCAAGAAACTTCAACCTGAAAAGCTCGAACCCAAATCGGAAAAATGCATCTTCATAGGACAACCTAAGGAAACCATTGGGTATACCTTCTACCTCAGATCTGAAGGCAAGATCTTTGTTGCCAAGAACGGGTCATTTTTGGAGAAAGAGTTTCTCCCGAAAGAAGTAAGTGGGAGGAAAGTGGAACTTGATGAAGTACTACCTCTTGAACCAGAAAGTAGCGCAGCTCAGGAAGATGTTCCTGTGGTGCCTGCACTGACTAGAGAGGAAGCTAATGATGATGATCAAGGTACTTCGGATCAAGTTACTACTGAACTTCGTAGGTCCACGAGGACACGTTCCACACTAGAGTGGTATGGCAACCCTGTCCTAGAAATCATGTTGTTAGACAACATTGAACCTTCGAACTATGAAGAAGCAACGGCAGACCTAGATTCCAACAAATGGCTTGAAGCCATGCAATCCGAGATAGGATCCATGTATGAAAACAAAGTGTGGACTTTGATAGACTTGCCTGATGATCGGCGAGCGATAGAAAACAAATGAATCTTTAAGAAGAAGACGGACATGGATGGTAATGTTACCATCTATAAAGCTTGACTTGTCGCTAAGGGTTATCGACAAGTTCAAGGGGTTGACTACGATGAGACTTTCTCTCCCGTAGTGAAGCTGGAGTCCGTCCGAATCATGTTAGCAATTGCCGCATACTATGATTATGAGATATGGCAAATGGACGTCAAAATGGCATTCCTTAACGGCCATCTTAAGGAAGAACTGTATATGATGCAGCCGGAAGGTTTTGTCTATCCTAAGAATGCTAACGAGGTATGCAAGCTCCAGCGCTCCATCTATGGGCTGGTGCAAGCATCTCGGAGTTGGAACATTCTCTTTAATGAAATGATCAAAGCGTTTGGGTTTATGCAGACTTATGGAGAAGCTTGCGTTTACAAGAAAGTGAGTGGGATCTTTGTAGCATTTCTCATATTATATGTGGATGACACACTTTTGATGGGAAATGATATAGAACTTTCGGACAACATCAAGGCCTACTTGAATAAGTGTTTTTCAATGAAGGACCTTGGAGAAGCTGCTTACATATTAGGCATCAAGATATATAGAGATAGATCGAGACGCCTCATAGGTCTTTCACAAAGCACATATCTTGATAAGATATTGAAGAAGTTCAATATGGATCAGTCCAAGAAGGGGTTCTTGCCTGTGTTGCAAGGTGTGAAATTGAGCTTCGCTCAATGTCCGACCACGGCAGAAGATAGAGAAAAGATGAGTGTCGTCCCCTATGCCTCAGCCATAGGGTCTATCATGTATGCCATGCTGTGTACCAGACCTGATGTAAACCTTGCCGTAAGTTTGGTAGGAAGGTACCAAAGTAATCCCGGCATGGAACACTGGACAGCGGTCAAGAATATCCTCAAGTACCTGAAAAGGACTAAGGATATGTTTCTCGTATATGGAGGTGACGAAGAGCTCGTCATAAAGGGTTACGTCGATGCTAGCTTCGACACAGATCTGGATGACTCTAAGTAACAAACCAGATACATGTATATTTTGAATGGTGGGGCAGTAAGCTAGTGCAGTTGCAAGCAAAGCGTCGTGGCGGGATCTACATGTTAAGCGGAGTACATGGCAGCCTCGGAGGCAGCGCATGAAGCAATCTGGATGAAGGAGTTCATCACCGACCTAGGAGTCATACCCAATGCGTCGGGGCTGATCACCCTCTTCTGTGACAACACTGGAGTGATTGCCCTTGCCAAGGAGCCCAGGTTTCACAAGAAGACCAGGCACATCAAGCGTCGCTTCAACTCCATTTGTGAAAATGTTCAAGATGGAGACATAGATATTTGCAAAGTGCATACGGATCTGAATGTCGCAGATCCGTTGACTAAACCTCTTCCGCGAGCAAAACATGATCAACACCAGAACTCTATGGGTGTTCGATTCATCACAATGTAACTAGATTATTGACTCTAGTGCAAGTGGGAGACTATTGAAAATATGCCCTAGAGGCAATAATAAAATGGTTATTATTATATTTCCTCATTCATGATAATTGTCTATTATTCATGCTATAATTGTGTTATACGGAAATCATAATACATGTGTGAATACATAGACCACAACATGTCCCTAGTGACCCTCTAGTTGACTAGCTCGTGTATCAATATATGGTCACGGTTTCCGGACCATGGACATTGGATGTCATTGATAACGGGATCACATCATTGGGAGAATGATGTGATGGACAAGACCCAATCCTTAGCATAGCACAAGATCATGTAGTTCGTTTGCTAGAGCTTTTCCAATGTCAAGTATCATTTCCTTAGACCATGAGATCGTGTAACTCCCGGATGCCGTAGGAGTGCTTTGGGTGTACCAAACGTCACAACGTAACTGGGTGACTATAAAGGTATACTATAGGAATCTCCAAAAGTGTCTGTTGGGTTGACACGGATCGAGACTGGGATTTGTCACTCCGTATGACAGAGAGGTATCTCTGGGCCCACTCGGTAATGCATCATCATAATGAGCTCAAAGTGACTAAGTGGTTGGTCATGGGATCATGCATTACGGTACGAGTAAAGTGACTTACCGGTAATGAGATTGAACGAGGTATTAGGATACCGGCGATCGAATCTCGGGCAAGTAATGTACCGATTGACAAAGGGAATTGAATACGGGATTACTTGAATCCTCGACATCGTGGTTCATTCGATGAGATCATCATGGAACATGTGGGATCCAACATGGGTATCCAGATCCCATTGTTGGTTATTGGCCGGAGAGTCGTCTCGGTCATGTCTACATGTCTCCCGAACCCGTAGGGTGTACACACTTAAGGTTCGGTGAGGCTAGGGTTGTAGAGATAGTAGTATGCGGTAACCCGGAAGTTGTTCGGAGTCCCGGATGAGATCCCAGACGTCCCGAGGAGTTCCGAAATGGACCGGAGGTGAAGAATTATATATAGGAAGTCCAGTTTCGGCCATCGGGAAAGTTTCGGGGGTCACCGATATTGTACCGGGACCACCGGAAGGGTCCCGGGGGTCCACCGGGTGGGGCCACCTATCCCGGAGGGCCCCATGGGCTGAAGTGGGGAAGGGAACCAGCCCCTGGTGGGCTGGTGCACCCCCCTTGGGCCTCCCCTGCGCCTAGGGTTGGAAACCCTAGGGATGGGGGGCGCCCCACTTGACTTGGGGGGCGAGTTCCCAACTTGGCCGCCCCCCCCCCTTGAGATGGGATCTCTAGGGGTCCGGCGCCCCCTCCCTTAGGGCCCCTATATAAAGAGGGGGGAGGGAGGGCTGCGCACCCCTGCTCCTGGCGCCTCCCTCTCCCTCCGCAACACCTCTCCCTCTCGTAGAGCTTGGCGAAGCCCTGCCGAGATCGCCGCTACTTCCACCACCACGCCGTCGTGCTGCTGGATCTCCATCAACCTCTTCATCCCCCTTGCTGGATCAAGAAGGAGGAGACGTCTTCCCCAACCGTACGAGTGTTGAACGCGGAGGTGTCGTCCGTTCGGCAATAGGATATTCGGTGATTTGGATCACAACGAGTACGAGTCCCTCAACCCCGTTCTCTTGAACGCTTCCGCGCGTGATCTACAAGGGTATGTAGATGCACTCCTCTCTCTCGTTGCTAGATGACTCCATAGATTGATCTTGGTGAAGCATAGAATTTTTTTATTTTCTGCAACGTTCCCCAACACTTCGCACGCAAGGAAGTGCGTCCGGGCCAAAAAACGATTCGCCCCCTTGACTGCTGGGACCCACCAGCTACATCTTCGCACGCAAGGAAGTGCCTAACAGTCGGGACCCACTTGGTCGAAGCGTATGTAGCGTTGTCATTCTGGTCGCGAACGTGTATGTCCATACTGGTCGATGTAGACGCGCACATGTCGTAGTAGAGGCGCGCACGTAGCATGTACACGTACGTACAATGGCCAGGGTGCAAGAAAGTAAATACGGCCACGTACGTACATACAGGAGGGGTCTCGAACGCCAGGGCTCATGTAGATGGCTGGGTCGGAACGGAGAAACTGCGTCGTTGTCGTGTTCGTAGGGAGGCAACGGAATGCGTCGTGTTCATCGGGAGGCAGCGGAACGCATGGGAGCCAACCGGCTTGAACAGAACAGCTGATGGAAACGAGGCCTGGCGTACCGCAGAACAGAGGAAACAGCCTTGTGCTCGACCGGCCACGTTCGAAACGGGATCCTGTTCATCAGGAGGGGTCTGGCGTATCGCAAAATGGAGGAAACAGACTTCTGTTGGACCTCCTACGGTCTAAACGGGGTCCTGTTGATTGGGAGGGGTGTGGCATACCGCAAAACAGAGGAAACGGACTTGTGTTGGAGTGCTACGGTCGAAACGGGGGTCCTGTTCATTGGGAGGGGTGTGGCATACAGCAAAACAGGACTCCATGGGATAATGTTCATCTCCACCGTCGACCTCCTCCAGCCTCCACGGGCTACTGTTCATCCACCGTCGACCTCCTCCAGCCTCCACCTGCGACTGTTCATCCACGGGCTCCTGTTCATCCAGCCTCCACCGCGCGCTACTCCACCGGCTACTGTTCAACCAGCCCTCTCCACAGGCTACAGTTCAACCACCCCTCCACGGACTACTATTCATCTAGCCCTCCACCGGCTACTGTTCAACCAGCCCTCCATGGGGTCGTCCTGTTCATCCAGCCCTCCACGGGGTCCTGTTCATCCAGCCCCAACCGGCTCGATCGATCGGGGTCCTGTTCATCCAGAGGCAACACCATGGGGTCCTGTTCATCCACCCCCACCGGGAACTGTTCATCCAACCCCCCTAGCAATGCTCACTGTTCATCCAAACCCCCCAGCAACACTCACTGTTCATCCAGAGGCAGCATCAATCGGCTTCAGTTAGCAGTAGTAGCGAAGGAATCGCTCGATCGCTCGGGTTTAGTAACGCGTAGCCTGCAGTGCAATCGCTCGGGTTCAGTTAGGCGACGCCTCTCTCAGGTTCAGTTAGAGCCCAACGCCTCGCACCCACGCGCGTACGTGTACGAGAGAAACGCCCATCGCTTGGCCGCCGACCACCCACCGTAACCAGGAACTCCCCGAAATTTTCTTCGCCCTCGCTTCTACCACGGTTTTTTCCATCATGGCCAGCCCAAAGAATGTCATGCAGCCGCGTCTTCGGCCCGCCCAGGATGAAAAGCCCATTTTCTGTCATGATTTTTTGTCATAGAAGTAGGATCCCACCACATCTATGATGATACCGGGTTTTGTCACAATTATCGTCATAGAAGTGTCATAAGTATGACAAGAAAAAAATTCGTTCGGCCCAAAATGTCACGAATGTGTCTTTTTTTGTAGTGCACCACAGATCCGAGGGCAAGATCTTTGTTGCTAAGAATGGATCCTTTCTAGAGAAAGAGGTTCTCTCGAAAGAAGTGAGTGGGAGAAAAGTAGAGCTTGATGAGGTGACCATACCTCCTCTCAAGTTGGAAAGTAGCACATCACATAAAGAAGTTCCCATGATGCCTACAGCAGCCAGAGAGGAAGCTAATGATAATGATCATGTATCTTCAGATCAAGCTACTACTGAACTTCATAGGTCGACTAGGTTACGTTCCGCACCAAAGTGATATGGTAATCCTGTCTTGGGAGTCATGTTGTTAGACAAGGTGAACCTATGAACTATGAAGAAGCAATATGAGCCCAGATCCAACAAATGGCTTGAGGCCATGAAATCTGAGATAGGATCCATGTATGAGAACCAAGTGTGTACTTTGGTAGACTTAGCCGATGATCGATAGGTCATTGAGAACACATTGATCTTTAAGAAGAAGACAGACGCTGATGGTAATGTCACCGTCTATAAAGCTCGACTTGTCGCAAAGGGTTTCTGACAAGTTCAAGGGGTTGACTAAGATGAGACTTTCTCACCCGTAGCGATGCTGAAGGCTGTTAAAATTATGTTAGCAATTGCCGCTTTTCGATTATGAAATCTGGTAGATGTTGGGGAACGTAGTAATTTCAAAAAAATTCCTACGCACAAGCAAGATCATGGTGATGCGTAGCAACGAGAGGGGAGAGTGTTGTCCACGTACCCTCGTAGACCGAAAGCGGAAGCGTTAGCACAACGCGGTTGATGTAGTCGTACGTCTTCACGATCCGATCGATCAAGTACCGAACGCACGACACCTCAGAGTTCTGCACATGTTTAACTCGATGACGTCCCTCGAACTCCGATCCAGCCGAGCTTTGAGGGAGAGTTCTGTCAGCACGACGGCGTGGTGACGATGATGATGCTCTACTGATGCAGGGCTTCGCCTAAGCACCGCTACGATATTATCGAGGTAGATTATGGTGGAGGGGGGCACCGCACACGACTAAGAGATCCAAGGGATCAATTGTTGTGTCTATGGGGTGCCCCCCTCCTCCGTATATAAAGGAGGGGAGGAGAGGGCCGGCCAGGAGGAGGAGGCGTGCCCAAGGGGGGAGTCCTACTCCCACCGGGAGTAGGACTCCTCCTTTTTCTATTTGGAGAGGGAGAGGGAAGGAAGAGGAAGGAGGGAGGAAGGAAAGGGGGAGCAGCCCCCTCCCAATTCGGATTGGGCTTGGGGGGGGGGGGAGCCCCCTCCCTTGCTCATTTCCCCTCCTTTCCACTAAAGCCCATTAAGGCCCATATACCTCCCGGGGGGTTCCGATAACCTCCCGGAGCTTCAGTATGGTCCCAATCTCACCCGGAACTATTGCGGTGTCCAAATTTAGTCGTCCAATATATCAATTTTTATCTCTCGACCATTTTGAGACTCCTCGTCATGTCCATGATCACATCCGGGACTCCGAACTACCTTTGGTACATCAAAACACATAAACTCATAATATAACCGTCATCCAACTTTAAGCGTGCGGACCCTACGGGTTCGAGAACTATGTAGACATGACCGAGACACATCTCCGGTCATAACCAATAGCGGAACCTAGATGCTCATATTGGCTCCCACATATTCTACGAAGATCTTTATCAGTCAAACTGCATAACAACATACTTTGTTCCCTTTGTCATCGGTATGTTACTTGCCCAAGATTCGATCGTCGGTATCTCAATACCTAGTTCAATCTCGTTACAGGCAAGTCTCTTTACTCGTTACATAATGCATCATCCCGTAACTAACTCATTAGCTACATTGCTTGCAAGGCTTATAGTGATGTGCATTACCGAGAGGGCCCAGAGATACCTCTCCGACAATCGGAGTGACAAATCCTAATCTCGAAATACGTCAACTCAACAAGTACCTTCGGAGACACCTGTAGAGCACCTTTATAATCACCCAGTTACATTGTGAAGTTTGGTAGCACACAAAGTGTTCCTTCGGTAAGCGAGAGTTACATAATCCCATAGTCATAGGAACATGTATAAGTCATGAAGAAAGCAATAGCAACATACTAAACGATCAAGTGCTAAGCTAACAGAATGGGTCAAGTCAATCAAATCATTCTACTAATGATGTGATCCCGTTAATCAAATGACAACTCATGTCTATGGTTAGGAAACTTAACCATCTTTGATTCACAAGCTAGTCAAGTAGAGGCATACTAGTGACACTATGTTTGTCTATGTATTCACACATGTATTATGTTTCCATGTAATACAATTCTAGCATGAATAATAAACATTTATCATGATATGAGGAAATAAATAATAACTTTATTATTGCCTCTAGGGCATATTTCCTTCAGTCTCCCACTTGCACTAGAGTCAATAATCTAGATTACACAGTAATGATTCTAACACCCATGGAGCCTTGGTGCTGATAATGTTTTGCTCATGGAAGAGGCTTAGTCAACGGGTCTGCAACATTCAGATCCGTATGTATCTTGCAAATCTCTATGTCTCCCACCTGGACTTGGTCCCGGATGGAATTGAAGCTTCTCTTGTGAAATCTGGATTCCCTTGCCAAGGCAATTGTACTAGTATTGTCACAAAAAAAATTCATTGGACCCGATGCACTAGGTATGACACCTAGATCGGATATGAACTCCTTCATCCAGACTCCTTCATTTGCTGCTTCCGAAGCAGCTATGTACTCCGCTTCACATGTAGATCCCGCCACGACGCTCTGTTTAGAACTGCACAAACTAATAGCTCCACCGTTCAATATAAACACGTATCCAGTTTGCGATTTAGAATCGTCCGGATCAGTGTCAAAGCTTGCATCGACGTAACCATTTACGACTAGCTCTTTGTCACCTCCATAAACGAGAAACATACCTTAGTCCTCTTCAGGTATTTCAGGATGTTCTTAACTGCTGTCCAGTGATCCACTCCTGGATTACTTTGGTACCTCCCTGCTAAACTAATAGCAAGTCATACATCAGGTCTGGTACACAGCATTGCATACATGATAGAGCCTATGGCTGAAGCATAGGGAACTTCTTTCATTTTCTCTCTATCTTCTGCAGTGGTCGGCCATTGAGTCTGACTCTATTTCACGCCTTGTATTAAAGGCCAGAACCCTTTCTTTGCTTGATCTATTTTGAACTTTTTCAAAACTTTATCAAGGTATGTACTTTGTGAAAGTCCAATTAAGCGTCTTGATCTATCTCTATAGATCTTGATGCCCAATATATAAGCAGCTTCACCGAGGTCTTTCATTGAAAAACTTTTATTCAAGTATCCTTTTATGCTATCCAGAAATTCTATATCATTTCCAATCAATAATATGTCGTCCACATATAATATTAGAAATGCTACAGAGCTCCCACTCACTTTCTTGTAAATACAGGCTTCTCCAAAATTCGGTATAAAACCATATGATTTTATCACACTATCAAAGCGTTTATTCCAACTCCGAGAGGCTTGCACCAATCGATAAATGGATCACTGGAGCTTGCACACTTTGTTAACATCCTTTGGATTGACAAAACCTTCTGGTTGCATCATATACAACTCTTCTTTCAGAAATCTATTCAGGAATGCAGTTTTGACATCCATTTGCCAAATTTCATAATCATAAAATGCAGCAATTGCTAACATGATTATGACAGACTTAAGCATCACTACTGGTGAGAAAGTCTCATCGTAGTCAACCCCTTGAACTTGTCAAAAACCTTTTGCAACAAGTCGAGCTTTGTAGACAGTAACATTACCATCAGCGTCAGTCTTCTTCTTGAAGATCCATTTATTCTTGATGGCTTGCCGATCATCGGGCAAGTCAACCAAAGTCCATACTTTGTTCTCATACATGGATCCCATCTCAGATTTCATGGCCTCAAGCCATTTTGCGGAATCTGGGCTCATCATCGCTTCCTCATAGTTCGTAGGTTCACCATGGTCAAGTAACATGACCTCCAGAATAGGATTACCGTACCACTATGGTGCGGATCTTACTCTGATTGACCTACGAGGTTTGGTAGTAACTTGATCTGAAGTTTCATGATCAATATCATTAACTTCCTCACTAATTTGTGTAGTCATCATAGGAACCGGTTTATGTGATGAAATATTTTCCAATAAGGGAGTAGGTACAGTTACCTCATCAAGTTCTACTTTCCTCCCACTCACTTATTTTGAGAGAAACTCCTTCTCTAGAAAGGATCCATTCTTGGCAACAAATGTCTTGCCTTCGGATCTGTGATAGAAGGTGTACCCAACAGTTTCCTTTGGGTATCCTATGGAGACACATTTCTCCGATTTTGGTTCGAGCTTATCAGGTTGAAGCTTTTTCACATAAGCATCGCAGCCCCAAACTTTAACAAACGACAACTTTGGTTTCTTGCCAAACCACAGTTCATAAGGCATCGTTGTTGGAAATATGCCCTAGAGGCAATAATAAAAGTGTTATTATTATATTTCCTTGTTCATGATAATTGTCTTTTATTCATGCTATAACTGTATTATCCGGAAATCGTAATACACGTGTGAATACATAGACCACAATATGTCCCTAGTGAGCCTCTAGTTGACTAGCTCGTTGTGATCAACATATAGTCATGGTTTCCTGGCTATGGACATTGGATGTCGTTGATAACGGGATCACATCATTAGGAGAATGATGTGATGGACAAGACCCAATCCTAAGCCTAGCACAAAGATCGTGTAGTTCGTTTGCTAGAGCTTTGCCAATGTCAAGTATCTCTTCCTTTGACCATGAGAGCGTGTAACTCCTGGATACCGTAGGAGTGCTTTGGGTGTATCAAACGTCACAACGTAACTGGGTGACTATAAAGGTGCACTACAGGTATCTCTGAAAGTATCTATTGTTTTATGCGGATCGAGACTGGGATTTGTCACTCCGTGTAAACGGAGAGGTATCTCTGGGCCCACTCGGTAGGACATCATCATAATGTGCACAATGTGACCAAGGGGTTGATCACGGGATGATGTGTTACGGAACGAGTAAAGAGACTTGCCGGTAACGAGATTGAACAAGGTATCGGTATACCGACGATCGAATCTCGGGCAAGTAAAATACCGCTAGACAAAGGGAATTGTATACGGGATTGATTGAGTCCTTGACATCGTGGTTCATCCGATGAGATCATCGTGGAACATGTGGGAGCCAACATGGGTATCCAGATCCCGCTGTTGGTTATTGACCGGAGAACATCTCGGTCATGACTACATGTCTCCCGAACCCGTAGGGTCTACACACTTAAGGTTCGATGACGCTAGGGTTATAAAGGAAGTTTGTATGTGGTTACCGAATGTTGTTCGGAGTCCCGGATGAGATCCCGGACGTCACGAGGAGTTCCGGAATGGTCCGGAGGTAAAGATTTATATATAGGAAGTCCTGTTTCGGCCATCGGGACAAGTTTCGGGGTCATCGGTATTGTACCGGGACCACCGGAAGGGTCCCGGGGGCCCACCGGGTGGGGCCACCTGCCCCGTGTTGGAAATATGCCCTAGAGGCAATAATAAATTGATTATTATTATATTTCCTTGTTCATGATAATCGTTTATTATCCATGCTAGAATTGTATTGATAGGAAACTCAGATACATGTGTGGATACATAGACAACACCATGTCCCTAGTAAGCCTCTAGTTGACTAGCTCGTTGATCAATAGATGGTTACGGTTTCCTGACCATGGACATTGGATGTCGTTGATAACAGGATCACATCATTAGGAGAATGATGTGATGGACAAGACCCAATCCTAAGCCTAGCACAAGATCATGTAGTTCGTATGCTAAAGCTTTTCTAATGTCAAGTATCATTTCCTTAGACCATGAGATTGTGCAACTCCCGGATACCGTAGGAGTGCTTTGGGTGTGCCAAACGTCACAACGTAACTGGGTGGCTATAAAGGTACACTACGGGTATCTCTGAAAGTGTCTGTTGGGTTGGCACGAATCGAGATTGGGATTTTGTCACTCCGTGTAAACGGAGAGGTATCTCTGGGCCCACTCGGTAGGACATCATCATAATGTGCACAATGTGACCAAGGGGTTGATCACGGGATGATGTGTTACGGAACGAGTAAAGAGACTTGCCGGTAACGAGATTGAACAAGGTATCGGTATACCGACGTGATCTTGACGTGAGCACATGCCTTGACGTGATCTTGAAGGTGTTCAAGATGGATCAGTCAAAGAAGGAGTTCTTGCCTGAGTTGTAAGGTATGAAGTTAAGACTTAAAGCTCGACCATGGCAGAATAGAGAGAAAGGAACGAAGGTCGTCCCCTATGCTTAAGACATAGGCTCTACAGTATGCTATGCTGTGTACCGCACCTGAAGTGTGCTTTACCATGAGTCAGTCAAGGGGTACAAGAGTGATCCAAGAATGGATCACAGGACAGCGGTCAAAGTTATCCTTAGTAACTAGTGGACTAAGGAATTTTCTCAATTATGGAGGTGGTAAAAGAGTTCGTCGTAAAGGGTTACGTCGATGCAAGCTTAACACCTATCCGGATAGCTCTGAGTAGAGATACCGGATACGTATAATGGAGCAACAATTTAGAATAGCTCCAAGTAGAACAGTTATTTGGAATAGCTCCAAATAGAACGTGGGAGCTACATCTAGGAGATGACATAGAGATTTGTAAAGCACACACGGATCTGAAAGGTTCAGACCCGTTGACTAAAACCTCTCTCACAAGCAACATGATCAAACATAAAACTCATTGAGTGTTAATCACATAGTGATGTGAACTAGACTACTGACTCTAGTAAACTCTTGGGTATTAGTCACATGGCGATGTGACCTGTGAGTGTTAATCACATGGCGATGTGAACTAGATTATTGACTCTAGTGCAAGTGGGAGACTGTTGGAAATATGCCCTAGAGGCAATAATAAAAGTATTATTATTATATTTCCTTGTTCATGATAATTGTCTTTTATTCATGCTATAACTGTATTATCCGGAAATCATAATACATGTGTGAATACATAGACCACAATATGTCCCTAGTGAGCCTCTAGTTGACTAGCTCGTTGTGATCAACAGATAGTCATGGTTTCCTGGCTATGGACATTGGATGTCGTTGATAACGGGATCACATCATTAGGAGAATGATGTGATGGACAAGACCCAATCCTAAGACTAGCACAAAAGATCGTGTAGTTCATTTGCTAGAGCTTTGCCAATGTCAAGTATCTCTTCCTTCGACCATGAGAGCGTGTAACTCCTGGATACCGTAGGAGTGCTTTGGGTGTATCAAACGTCACAACGTAACTGGGTGACTATAAAGGTGCACTACAGGTATCTCCGAAAGTATCTATTGTTTTATGCGGATCGAGACTGGGATTTGTCACTCCGTGTAAACGGAGAGGTATCTCTGGGCCCACTCGGTAGGACATCATCATATGCGCAATGTGAACAAGGAGTTGATCACGGGATGATGTGTTACGGAACGAGTAAAGTGACTTGCCGGTAACGAGATTGAACAAGGTATTGGATACCGACGATCGAATCTCGGGCAAGTAACATACCGATAGACAAAGGGAATTGAATACGGGATTGATTAAGTCCTTGACATCGTGGTTCATCCGATGAGATCATCGTGGAACATGTGGGAGCCATCATGGGTATCCAGATCCCGCTGTTGGTTATTGACCAGAGAACGTCTCGGTCATGTCTGCATGTCTCCCGAACCCGTAGGGTCTACACACTTAAGGTTCGATGACGCTAGGGTTATAAAGGAAGCTTGTATGTGGTTACCGAATGTTGTTCGGAGTCCCGGATGAGATCCCGGACGTCACGAGGAGTTCCGGAATGGTCCGGAGGTAAAGATTTATATATGGGAAGTCCTATTTTGGCCACCGGAAAATGTTCGGGATTTTTCGGTATTGTACCGGGAAGGTTCTAGAAGGTTCCGGAGTGGGGCCCACCTGCATGGGGGGACCCACATGAACGTGGGTAGTGGGGGCGAGGCCCCACACCCCTGGTCAAGGCGCACCAAGATCCCCCCTTAGAAGGAATAAGATCATATCCCGAAGGGATAAGATCAAGATCCCTAAAAAGGGGGGATAACAATCGGCGGGGAAGGAAATAATGAGATTTCTTTCCTCCCACCTTGGCCAACGCCCCAATGGACTTGGAGGTCAAGAAACCAGCCCCTCCACCCCTATATATAGTGGGGAGGCGCATGGGATCTATAGACGAAGTTCTGGCGCAGCCCTCCCCCTCTCCCAAGTCGTCCTCCTCTCCCGTGGTGCTTGGCGAAGCCCTGCTGGATTGCCACGCTCCTCCATCACCACCACGCCGTTGTGCTGCTGTTGGATGGAGTCTTCCTCAACCTCTCCCTCTCTCCTTGCTGGATCAAGGCGTGGGAGACGTCACCGGGCTGTACGTGTGTTGAACGCGGAGGTGCCGTGCGTTCGGCACTTGATCATCGGTGATTTGAATCACGACGAGAACGACTCCATCAACCCCGTTCACTTGAACGCTTCCGCTTAGCGATCTACAAGGGTATGTAGATGCACTCTCTTTCTCTTTCTACTCGTTGCTGATCTCTCCATAGATAGATCTTGGTGACACGTAGGAAAATTTTGAATTTCTGCTACGTTCCCCAACAGTGGCATCATGAGCTAGGTCTATTGCGTAGATTCTTTGCACGAGTAGAACACAAAGTAGTTGTGGGCGTTGATGTTGTTCAATATGCTTACCGTTACTAGTCCAATCTTGTTTCGACGGTATTGTAGGATGAAGCGGCCCGGACCGACCTTACACGTACTCTTACGTGAGACAGGTTCCACCGATTGACATGCACTTGATGCATAAGGTGGCTAGCGGGTGCCAGTCTCTCCCACTTTAGTCGGAACGGATTCGATGAAAAGGGTCCTTATGAAGGGTAAATAGCAATTGGCATATCACATTGTGGTTTTGCATAGGTAAGAAACGTTCTTGCTAGAAACCCATAGCAGCCACGTAAAACATGCAACAACAATTAGAGGACGTCTAACTTGTTTTTGCAGGGTATGCTATGTGATGTGATATGGCCAAGAGGAATGTGATGAATGATATGTGATGTATGAGATTGATCATGTTCTTGTAATAGGAATCACGACTTGCATGTCGATGAGTATGACAACCGGCAGGAGCCATAGGAGTTGTCTTTATTTATTGTATGACCTGCGTGTCATTGAAGAATGCCATGTAAATTACTTTACTTTATTGCTAAACGCGTTAGCCATAGAAGTAGAAGTAGTCATTGGCGTGACAACCTCATGAAGACACGATGATGGAGATCATGGTGTCATGCCGGTGACGATGATGATCATGGAGCCCCGAAGATGAAGATCAAAAGGAGAAAAATGATATTGGCCATATCATGTCACTATTTGATTGCATGTGATGTTTATCATGTTTATGCATCTTGTTTACTTAGGACGACGGTAGTAAATAAGATGATCCCTTACAAAATTTCAAGAAGTGTTCTCCCCTAACTGTGCACCGTTGCTACAGTTCGTCGCTTCTAAGCACCACGTGATGATCGGGTGTGATGGATTCTTACGTTCACATACAACGGGTGTAAGACAGTTTTACACAGCGAAAACACTTAGGGTTAACTTGACGAGCCTAGCATGTGCAGACATGGCCTCGGAACACGGAGACCGAAAGGTCGAGCATGAGTCGTATAGTAGATACGATCAACATGAAGATGTTCACCGATGATGACTAGTCCGTCTCACGTGATGATCGGACACGGCCTAGTTGACTCGGATCATGTGATCACTTAGATGACCAGAGGGATGTCTATCTAAGTGGGAGTTCATAAGATGAACTTAATTATCCTGAACATAGTCAAAAGACCTTTTGCAAATTATGTCGCAGTTCACGCTATAGTTCTACTGTTTTAGTTATGTTCCTAGAGAAAATATTGTTGAAAGTTGAAAGTAGCGATTATGCAGACAGTAGATAGCTTATGTCCTTAATGCACCGCTTAGTGTGCTGAACCCCAAACGTCGTTTGTGGATGTTGCGAACATCGGACATACACATTTTGATAACTACGTGATAGTTCAGTTAAACGGTTTAGAGTTGAGGCACCAAAGACGTTTTTCGAAACGTCGCGGAACATATGAGATGTTTCGAGGGCTGAAATTGGGATTTCAGGCTCGTGCCCACGTCAAGAGGTATGAGACCTCCGACGATTTTCTTAGCCTGCAAACTAAGGGAGAAAAGCTCAATCGTTGAGCTTGTGCTCAGATTGTCTGAGTGCAACAATCACTTGAATCGAGTGGGAGTTGATCTTCCAGATAAGATGGTGATGTTTCTCCAAAGTCATTGCCACCAAGCTGCTAGAGCTTCGTGATGAACTATAACATATCAGGGATAGACATGATGATCCTTGAGGTATTCACGATGTTTGACACCGCGAAAGTAGAAATCAAGAAGGAGCATCAATTGTTGATGGTTGGTGAAACCACTAGTTTCAAGAAGGGCAAGGGCAAGAAGGGACACTTCATGAAACGGAAAATCAGCTGCTGCTCCAGTGAAGAAACCCAAGGTTGAACCCAAACCCGAGACTAAGTGCTTCTGTAATAAGGGGAACAACCACTGGAGCGGAATTACCCTAGATACTTGGTAGATGAGAAGGCTGGCAAAGTCGATAGAAGTATATTGGATATACATTATGTTAATATGTACTTTACTAGTACTCCTGGTAGCACCAGGGTATTAGATACCGGTTCGGTTGCTAAGTGTTAGTAACTCGAAATAAAAGCTACGGAATAAACAGAGACTAGCTAAAGGTGAGCTGATGATATGTGTTGGAAGTGTTTCCAAGTTTGATGTGATCAAACATCGCACGCTCCCTCTACCATCAAGATTAGTATTAAACCTGAATAAGTGCTCTTGCACCTAAAGGAATGGTTTATTGAATCTCGATCGTAGGGATACACATTTTCATGCCAAAAGATATAAGATAGTAATGATAGTACCACTTTCTTGTGGCACTGCCATGTAAGTCATAATGGTATAAAACGCATGAAGAAGCTCCATGTTGATGGATCTTTGGACTCACTCGTTTTTGAAAAGTTTGAGACATGCGAACCATGTGTATTGGTGTATACGCATGAAGAAACTCCATGCAGATGGATCGTTTGGACTCACTTGATTTTGAATCACTTGAGGTATGCAAATCATACCACATGGGCAAGATGACTAAAAAGCCTCGTTTTCAGTAAGATGGAACAAGATAGCAACTTGTTGGAAGTAACACATTTTGATGTGTGCAGTCCAATGAGTGCTGAGGCATGCAGTGAATATCGTTATGTTCTTACTTCACAGATGATTCGAGTAGATGTTGAGAATATTTACTTGATGAAACACAAGTCTGAATTATTGAATGGTTCAAGTTATTTCAGAGTGAAGTAGAAGATCATTGTGACAAGAGGATAAAATGTCTATGATATGATCATAGAGATGAATATCTGAGTTACGAGTTTTGGCACACAATTAAGACATTGTGGAAATTGTTTCGCAATTAATACCGCCTGGAACACCATAGTGTGATGGTGTGTCCGAATATCATAGTTGCACCCTATTGGATATGGTGCGTACCATGATGTCTCTTATCGAATTACCACTATTGTCCATGGGTTAGGCATTAGAGACAACCACATTCACTTTAAATAGGGCACCACGTATTTCCGTTGAGATGACACCGTATGAACTATGGTTTAAAGAAACCTAAGTTGTCGTTTCTTAAAAGTTTGGGGCTACGACGCTTATGTGAAAAAGTTTCAGGTTGATAAGCTCGAACCCAAAGCGGATAAAATGCATCTTCATAGGAAACCCAAAACAGTTGGGTATACCTCCTAATTCAGATCCGAAAGCAATATGGATTGTTTCTTGAATCGGGTCCTTTCTCGAGGAAAAGTTTCTCTCGAAAGAATTGAGTGGGAGGATGGTGGAGACTTGATGAGGTTATTGAACCATCACTTTAACCAGTGTGTAGCAGGGCACAGGAAGTTGTTCCCGTGGCACCTACACCAATTGAAGTGGAAGCTTATGATAGTGATCATGAAAATTCAGATCAAGTCACTCCCAAACCTCGTAGGATGACAAGGATGCGTACTACTTCAGAGTGGTACGTAATCCTGTCTTGGAAGTCATGTTGCTAGACAACAATGAGCCTACGAGCTATGGAGAAGCGATGGTGGGCCCGGATTCCGATAAATGGCTCGAGGCCATAAAATCCGAGAACGGATCCATGACTTTGGAAGAAATACTTGATGGTCGTAAGGCCATTGGGTACGGATGGATTTTAAAAGGAAGACAGACAATGATGGTAAGAATTACCATTAAGAAAGCTCGACTTGTCGTTAAGATGTTTTCCGACAAGTTCAAGGAGTTGATTACGATGAGATTTTCTCACTCGTAGCGATGCTAAGAGTCTGTTGGAATTATATTAGCGATTACTGCATTATTTATGAAATCTTGCAGATAGGATGTCAAAACATTGTTTCCTCGACGATTTTCTTGAGGAAAGGTTGTATGTGATACAACCGGAAGGTTTTGTCAATCCCGAAAGATGCTAATAAGTATGCAAAGCTCCAGCAATCCTTCTAAGGACTGGAGTGAGCATCTAGGAGTTGGAATGTATGCTTTGATGATGATCAAAGATTTTGGGTTTGTACAAAGTTTATGAGAAACTTGTATTTCCAAAGAAGTGAGTGGGGGCACTATAGAATTTCTGATGAGTATATGTTGTTGACATATTGTTGATCAGAAATGACGTAGAATTTCTGGAAAGCATATAGGGTTATTTTGAAAGTGTTTTTCAATGGAAAGCCTGGATTAAGCTACTTGAACATTGAGCATCAAGATCTATAAGGATAGATCAAAATGCTTAATAATACTTTCAAATGAGCACATACCTTGACATGATCTTGAAGGTGTTCAAGATGGACTAGTCAAAGAAGGAGTTCTTGCCTGAGTTGTAAGGTACGAAGTTAAGACTTAAAGCTCGACCTCGGCAAAATAGAGAGAAAGGACGAAGGTCGTCCCCTATGCTTAAGACATAGGCTCTACAGTATGCCATGCTGAGTACCGCACCTGAAGTGTGCCTTGCCATGAGTCAGTCAAGGGGTACAAGAGTGATCCATGAATGGATCACAGATAGCGGTCAAAGTTATCCTTGGTAACTAGTGGACTAAGGAATTTTCTCGATTATGGAGGTGGTAAAAGAGTTCGTCGTAAAGGTTACGTCGATGCAAGCTTAACACCTATCCGGATAGC
Source organism: Triticum dicoccoides (assembly GCF_002162155.2). Lineage (NCBI taxonomy): Eukaryota > Viridiplantae > Streptophyta > Magnoliopsida > Poales > Poaceae > Triticum > Triticum dicoccoides. The sequence continues at coordinate 439,047,592 of NC_041387.1, forward strand.
TCTAAGAAGAGATACCGGATACGTATTATGGGGCAACAATTTAGAATAGCTCCAAGTAGAAGAGTTATTTGGAATAGCTCCAAATAGAGCGTGGTAGCTGCATCTAGGAGATGGCATAGAGATTTGTAAAGCACACACGGATCTGAAAGGTTCAGACCCGTTGACTAAAACCTCTCTCACAAGCAACATGATCAAACATAAAACTCATTGAGTGTTAATCACATAGTGATGTGAACTAGACTACTGACTCTAGTAAACTCTTGGGTATTAGTCACATGGCGATGTGACCTGTGAGTGTTAATCACATGGCGATGTGAACTAGATTATTGACTCTAGTGCAAGTGGGAGACTGTTGGAAATATGCCCTAGAGGCAATAATAAAAGTGTTATTATTATATTTCCTTGTTCATGATAATTGTCTTTTATTCATGCTATAACTGTATTATCCGGAAATCGTAATACACGTGTGAATACATAGACCACAATATGTCCCTAGTGAGCCTCTAGTTGACTAGCTCGTTGTGATCGACAGATAGTCATGGTTTCCTGGCTATGGACATTGGATGTCGTTGATAACGGGATCACATCATTAGGAGAATGATGTGATGGACAAGACCCAATCCTAAGCCTAGCACAAAGATCGTGTAGCTCGTTTGCTAGAGCTTTGCCAATGTCAAGTATCTCTTCCTTTGACCATGAGAGCGTGTAACTCCTGGATACCGTAGGAGTGCTTTGGGTGTATCAAACGTCACAACGTAACTGGGTGACTATAAAGGTGCACTACAGGTATCTCCGAAAGTATCTATTGTTTTATGCGGATCGAGACTGGGATTTGTCACTCCGTGTAAACGGAGAGGTATCTCTGGGCCCACTCGGTAGGACATCATCATATGCGCAATGTGACCAAGGAGTTGATCACGGGATGATGTGTTACGGAACGAGTAAAGTGACTTGCCGGTAACGAGATTGAACAAGGTATTGGATACCGACGATCGAATCTCGGGCAAGTAACATACCGATAGACAAAGGGAATTGAATACGGGATTGATTAAGTCCTTGACATCGTGGTTCATCCGATGAGATCATCGTGGAACATGTGGGAGCCATCATGGGTATCCATATCCCGCTGTTGGTTATTGACCGGAGAACGTCTCGGTCATGTCTGCATGTCTCCCGAACCCGTAGGGTCTACACACTTAAGGTTCGATGACGCTAGGGTTATAAAGGAAGCTTGTATGTGGTTACCGAATGTTGTTCGGGGTCTCGGATGAGATCCCGGACGTCACGAGGAGTTCCGGAATGGTCCCGAGGTAAAGATTTATATATGGGAAGTCCTATTTTGGCCACCGGAAAATGTTCGGGATTTTTCGGTATTGTACCGGGAAGGTTCTAGAAGGTTCCGGAGTGGGGCCCACCTGCATGGGGGGACCCACATGAACGTGGGTAGTGGGGGCAAGGCCCCACACCCCTAGTCAAGGCGCACCAAGATCCCCCCTTAGAAGGAATAAGATCATATCCCGAAGGGATAAGATCAAGATCCCTAAAAAGGGGGGATAACAATCGGCGGGGAAGGAAATAATGAGATTTCTTTCCTCCCACCTTGGCCAACGCCCCAATGGACTTGGAGGGCAAGAAATCAGCCCCTCCACCCCTATATATAGTGGGGAGGCGCATGGGAGCTATAGACGAAGTTCTGGCGCAGCCCTCCCCCTCTCCCAAGTCGTCCTCCTCTCCCGTGGTGCTTGGCGAAGCCCTGCTGGATTGCCACGCTCCTCCATCACCACCACGCCGTTGTGCTGCTGTTGGATGGAGTCTTCCTCAACCTCTCCCTCTCTCCTTGCTGGATCAAGGCGTGGGAGACGTCACCGGGCTGTACGTGTGTTGAACGCGGAGGTGCCGTGCGTTCGGCACTTGATCATCGGTGATTTGAATCACGACGAGAACGACTCCATCAACCCCGTTCACTTGAACGCTTCCGCTTAGTGATCTACAAGGGTATGTAGATGCACTCTCTTTCTCTTTCTACTCGTTGCTGGTCTCTCCATAGATAGATCTTGGTGACACGTAGGAAAATTTTGAATTTCTGCTACGTTCCCCCACAATCGTCTCAACGGATTTTGATGGTGCCCTATTTAACGTGAATGCAGCCGTCTCTAAAGCATAACCCCAAAATGATAGCGGTAAATCAGTAAGAGACATCATAGATCGCACCATATCTAGTAAAGTACGATTACGACGTTCGAACACACCATTATGCTGTGGTGTTCCGGGCAGCGTGAGTTGCGAAACTATTCCGCATTGTTACAAATGTAGACCAAACTCGTAACTCAAATATTCTCCTCCACGATCAGATCATAGAAACTTTATTTTCTTATTACGATGATTTTCAACTTTACTCTGAAATTCTTTGAACTTTTCAAATGTTTTAGACTTATATTTCATTAAGTAGATATACCCATATCTGCTCAAATCATCTGTGAAGGTGAGAAAATAACGATACCCGCCGCGAGACTCAATATTCATTGGACCACATATATCAGTATGCATGATCTCCAATAAATCAGTTGCTCGCTCCATAGTTCTGGAGAACGGCGTTTTAGTCATTTTTCCCATGAGGCATGGTTCGCAAGTACCAAGTGATTCATAATCAAGTGATTCCAAAAGTCCATCAGTATGGAGTTTCTTCATGCGCTTTACACCAATATGACCTAAACGGCAGTGCCACAAATAAGTTGCACTATCATTATCAACTCTGCATCTTTTGGCTTCAACATTAGGAATATGTGTATCATTACTATGAAGATTCATCAGAAATAGACCACTCTTTAAGGGTGCATGACCATAAAAGATATTAATCATATAAATAGAACAACCATTATTCTCAGATTTAAATGAATAACCGTCTCGCATCAAACAAGATCCAGATAAAATGTTCATGCTCAACGCTGGCACCAAATAACAATTATTTAGGTCTAAAACTAATCCCGAAGGTAGAGGTAGAGGTAGCGTGCCGACGGCGATCACATCGACTTTGGAACCATTTCCCACGCGCATCGTCACCTCATCCTTAGCCAGTGTCCGCTTAATCCGTAGTCCCTGTTTCGAGTTGCAAATATTAGCAACAGAACCAGTATCAAATACCCAGGTGCTACTGCGAGCTCTGGTAAGGTACACATTAATAACATGTATATCACATATACCTTTGTTCACCTTGCCATCCTTCTTATCCGCCAAATACTTGGGGCAGTTCCGCTTCCAGTGTCCAGTCTGCTTGTAGTAGAAGCACTCAGTCTCAGGCTTAGGTCCAGACTTGGGTTTCTTCTCTTGAGCAGCAACTTGTTTTCCGTTCTTCTTGAAGTTCCCCTTCTTCTTCCCTTTGCCCTTTTTCTTGAAACTGGTGGTCTTATTGACCATCAACACTTGATGCTCCTTCTTGATTTCTACCTCCGTGGCCTTTAGCATTGCGAAGAGCTCGGGAATTGTCTTGTTCATCCCTTGCATATTATAGTTCATCACGAAGCTCTTGTAGCTTGGTTACAGTGATTGAAGAATACTATAATGACACTATCATCTGGAAGATTAACTCCCAGTTGAATCAAGTGATTGCAATACCCAGACATTTTGAGTATATGTTCACTGACAGAACCATTCTCCTCCATCTTGGAGCTGTAGAACTTATTGGAGACTTCATATCTCTCAATCCGGGCATTTGCTTGAAATATTAACTTCAACTCCTGGAACATCTCATATGCTCCATGACGTTCAAAACGTCGTTGAAGTCCCGGTTCTAAGCCGTAAAGCATGTCACACTGAACTATCGAGTAGTCATCAGCTTTGCTCTGCCAAACGTTCTTAACGTCGTCAGTTGCATCTGCAGCAAGCCTGGCACCTAGCGGTGCTTTTAGGATGTAATTCTTCTCTGCAGCAATGAGGATTATCCTCAAGTTACGGACCCAGTCCGTGTAATTGCTACCATCATCTTTCAACTTTGCTTTCTCAAGGAACGCATTAAAATTTAATGGAACAACAGCACGGGCCATATATCTACAACAAACATAGACAAGCAAAATACTATCAGGTACTAAGTTCATGATAAATTTAAGTTCAATTTAATCATATTACTTAAGAACTCCCACTTAGATAGACATTCCTCTAATCATCTAAGTGATCACGTGATCCAAATCAACTAAACCATAACCGATCATCACGTGAAATGGAGTAGTTTTCAATGGTGAACATCACTATGTTGATCATATCTACTATATGATTCATGCTCGACCTTTCGGTCTCAGTGTTCCAAGGCCATATCTGCATATGCTAGGCTCGTCAAGTTTAACCTGAGTATTCTGCGTGTGCAAAACTGGCTTGCACCCGTTGTAGATGGACGTAGAGGTTATCACACCCAATCATCACGGGGTGTCTGGGCACGACGAACTTTGGAAACGGTGCATACTCAGGTAGAACACTTTTATCTTGAAATTTAGTGAGAGATCATCTTATAATGCTACCGTCAATCAAAGCAAGATAAGATGCATAAAAGATAAACATCACATGCAATCAATATAAGTGATATGATATGGCCATCATCATCTTGTGCTTGTGATCTCCATCTCTGAAGCACCGTTATGATCACCATCGGCACCGGCGCGGCACCTTGATCTCCATCATAGCATTGTTGTCATCTCGCCAACTATTGCTTCTACGACTATCGCTACCGCTTAGTGATAAAGTAAAGCAATTATAGGGCGATTGCATTGCATACAATAAAGCGACAACCATATGGCTCCTGCCAGTTGCCGATAACTCGATTACAAAACATGATCATCTCATACAATAAAATATATCATCACATCTTGACCATATCACATCACAACATGCTCTGCAAAAACAAGTTAGACGTCATCTACTTTGTTGTTGCAAGTTTTACGTGGCTGCTACGGGCTTAGCAAGAACCATTCTTACCTACGCATCAAAACCACAATGATAGTTCGTCAAGTTAATGATGTTTTAACCTTCTCAAGGATTGGGCGTAGCCACACTCGGTTCAACTAAAGTTGGAGAAACTGACACCCGCCAGCCACCTGTGTGCAGAGCACGTCGGTAGAACTAGTCTCGCGTAAGCATATGCGTAATGTCGGTCCGGGCTGCTTCATCCAACAATACCGCCGAACCAAAGTATGACATGCTGGTAAGCAGTATGACTTGTATCGCCCACAACTCACTTGTGTTATACTCGTGCATATAACATCAACGCATAAAACCAGGCTCTGATACCACTGTTGGGGAACGTAGTAATTTCAAAAAAATTCCTACGCATACGCAAGATCATGGTGATGCATAGCAATGAGAGGAGAGAGTGTTGTCCATGGACCCTCGTAGACCGAAAGCGGAAGCATTAGCACAACACGGTTGATGTAGTCATACGTCTTCATGATCTGACCGATCAAGTACCGAACGCACGGCACCTCCGAGTTCTGCACACGTTCAACTCGATGGCGTCCCTCGAACTCCGACCCAGCCGAGCTTTGAGGGAGAGTTCTGTCAACATGACGTCGTGGTTACAATGATGATGTTCTACCGATGCAGGGCTTCGCCTAAGCACCGCTACGATATTATCGAGGTGGATTATGGTGGAGGGGGGCACCGCACACGGCTAAGAGATCCAAGGGATCAATTGTTGGGTCTATGGGGTGCCCCCTCCTCCGTATATAAAGGAGGGGAGGGGAGGGCCGGCCAGGAGGAGGAGGCGCGCCCAAGGGGGGGAGTCCTACTCCCACCAGGAGTAGGACTCCTCCTTTTCCTATTTGAAGAGGGAGAGGGAAGGAAGAGGAAGGAGGGAGGAAGGAAAGGGGGGGCTCCCGATTCGGATTGGGCTTGGGGGGGGGGGGCGCCCCCTCCCTTGGTCCTTTCCCCTCCTTTCCACTAAAGCCCATTAAGGCCCATATACCTCTTGGGGGGTTCCGATAACCTCCCGGAGCTTCGGTATGGTCCCAATCTCACTCGGAACTATTCTGCTATCCAAATATAATCGTCCAATACATCGATCTTTATGTCTCGACCATTTTGAGACTCCTCGTCATGTCCATGATCACATCTGGGACTCCGAACTACCTTCGGTACATCAAAACACATAAACTCATAATATAACCGTCATCTAACTTTAAGCATGCAGACCCTACGGGTTCAAGAACTATGTAGACATGACCGAGACACATCTCCGGTTAATAACCAATAGCGGGACCTGGATGCTCATATTGGCTCCCACAAATTCTACGAAGATCTTTATTGGTCAAACCGCATAACAACATACTTTGTTCCCTTTGTCATCGGTATGTTACTTGCCCGAGATTCGATCGTCAATATCTCAATACCTAGTTCAATCTCGTTATAGGCAAGTCTCTTTACTTGTTACGTAATGCATCATCCCGTAACTAACTCATTAGCTACATTGCTTGCAATGCTTATAGTGATGTACATTACAGAGATACCTCTCCGACAATCGGAGTGACAAATCCTAATCTCGAAATACGTCAACTCAACAAGTACCTTCGGAGACACCTGTAGAGCACCTTTATAATCAGCCAGTTACGTTGTGACGTTTGGTAGCACACAAAGTGTTCCTCCAGTAAGCGGAAGTTACATAATCTCATAGTCATAGGAACATGTATAAGTCATGAAGAAAGCAATAGCAACATACTAAACGATCAAGTGCTAAGCTAACGGAATGGGTCAAGTCAATCACATCGTTCTCCTAATGATGTGATCCCGTTAATCAAATGACAACTCATGTCTATGGTTAGGAAACTTAACCATCTTTGATTCACGAGCTAGTCAAGTAGAGGCATACTAGTGACACTATGTTTGTCTATGTATTCACACATGTATTATGTTTCCGGGTAATACAATTCTAGCATGAATAATAAACATTTATCATGATATGAGGAAATAAATAATAACTTTATTATTGCCTCTAGGGCATATTTCCTTCAGTAGATGGACGTCAAAACAATGTTCCTTAATGATGTCCTTAAGGAAGAGTTGTATATGATGCAACCAGAAGGTTCTGTCGATCCTAAGAGTGCTAACAAAGTATGCAAGCTCCAGTGATCCATCTATGGACTGGTGCAAGCATGTCGGAGTTGGAATATACACATTGATGAGGTGATCAAAGCTTTCGGTTTTATACAAACTTATGTGGAAGCTTGTATTTACAAGAAAGTGAGTGGGAGCTCTTTAGCATTTCCAATATTATATGTGGATGACATATTATTGATTTGAAATGATATAGAATTTTTGGAAAGCATAAAGGGTTATTTGAACAAGAGTTTTTTTTAATGAAAACCCGGGTGAAGCTGCTTACATATTGGGCATTAAGATCTATAGAGATAGGTCAAGATGTCGGATAGGACTTTCAGAAAGCACATACCTTGACAAGATTTTGAAGAAGTTCAAAATGGACCAGTCGAAGAAGGGGTTCTTGCCTGTGTTGCAAGGTATGAAGTTGAGTCATACTCAAAGCCCGACCATAGCAGAAGAAAGAGAAAGGATGAAGGTTGTCCCCTATGCCATGCTATGTACCAGACATGATGTGTGCCTCACCATAAGTCTGGCAGGTAGGTATCAGAGTGATCCAGGAGTAGATCATTGGACAACAGTCAATAATATCCTTAGGTAACTAAAGAGGACTAACGACATGTTTCTCTTTATGGAGGTGATGAAGAGCTCATCGTAAACGGTTACATAGATGCTAGCTCTGACCTGGATGACTCAAAGTCACAAAGCAAATACATATTTATTTTGAATGGTGGAGTAGTCAGTTGGTGCACTTCCAAGCAGAGCGTAGTAGCAGGATCTACATGTGAAACGGAATATATAGCTGCTTCGGAAGTAGCGCAATAAGAAGTTTGGATGAAGGAGTTCATATCCGACCTAGGGTGATACCTAGTGCATCAGATCCAGTGACTAACTTTTGTGAAAACATTGATGCCATTGTCCTTGCCAAGGAGCCCACGTTTCACAAGAAGATCAAGCACGTCAAATGCCGCTTCAACTCCTTTTGTAATAACATTAAGGATGGAGACATAGAACTTTGCAAAGTACATACACATCTAAATGTGGCAGACCTGATAACTAAACCTCTTCCAGGAGCAAAACATGATCGACACCAAGACTCCATGGGTGTTAGATTCATTACGATGTAAACTAGATTACTGGCTCTAGTGCAAGTGGGAGATTGCTGGAAATATGCCCTAGAGGCAATAATAAATTGGTTATTATCATATTTCCTTGTTCAGGATAAATGTTTATTATTCATGCTAGAATTGTATTGACCGGAAACTTAAATATAGTGTGAATACATAAACAACACCGTGTCCCTAGTAGGCCTCTACTAGACTAGATCGTTGATCAAATATGGTTAAGTTTTCCTAACCATAGACATGAGTTTTCATTTGATAACGGGATCACATTATTAGGAGAATGATGTGATGGACAGACCCAACCGTAAGCTTGGCATTAGATCATATCGCTTAGTTATTTGCTACAACTTTCTTCATGTTAAGTATCTATTCCTTAGCCCATGAGATCATGTTACTCCCGGACACCAGAGGAATACCTTGTGTGCTATCAAACATCACTTCATAACTGGGTGATCATAAAGGTGCTCTCACTACTAGGGAAAAGCCTAGCAGTAGCGCTGGTTTTTGGCCTATCAGTAGCGCGGGGAAGCGCGCTACTGATAAGGCGCTACAACTAAAGCTTAGCAGTAGCGCCTGTTGGCACGCGCTACTGCTATATCTACTTAGTAGTAGCGCTTTCCCAAACAAGCGCTACTGCTAATTACTAGTAGCGCTTTCCAGAACAATCGCTACTACTATTATTCCTAGTTCCATTTCTTTTTTATTTTAGGTCGTATGCATACACTTGTATACAATTTTTCATATAGTAGCAATTTAGAGATTGTTTTAACATCATAATGAGTTATTAAATCACTAGGTGAAAGAACTTTGGATTAGTATCAAGTGCATGGATCCAAAGTAACCAATGGACACTTTGGATCCATCCATTTGAAACTAATTTGCGGTTCTTTCACCCAATGACATAATAACTTATCATCATCATCATAATATCATTAACAACTTATCATCATAATATATCATTGTCATATAACTCCTCATAATCATCATTTTCGTCCATGATGAGACATCATATAACAACTTCATCACTAGTTATAATAACAACTCCTCATCATCATCATCATAGTACTCATAATCACTACTCCTACTCAGCATCACCATCAAGTCTAAGACATTGTAGTCATACATAATCAACACCAACTAATTGTTCTTAATACTTAGGACCTACTCCTCTCTCCTAGTTAAAATACCATAAAACAGATAAACCGGTCCTTCACCATAATGGAGTATGGACATAAACCTATCTCCAATTTGTGGCTTGCACACATTCATTTTGTCTCCAATTATTTGTGTGTGCGCATTCATCACTTTGCTCCATTCTTTGATTTTGAGCCTTCCATCATTTGAAGAAATCAAGTATGCAGTATGGTAAGCCTCTGAAGGAGTTGGTCGTAAGCTAAGCATATGCATATCACTTTCGGTACATAGCATGTCAGGCACAACCTGCTTTGGGAGCCTCTGTTCAAAACCAAAATAGTAACATATATAGTTAGCAACGTAGTTTACTTAAGAATAACATATGCAATGAAGTTACTGAAGGAAATATGCCCTAGAGGCAATAGTAAAGTTATTATTTATTTCCTTATATCATGATAAATGTTTATTATTCATGCTAGAATTGTATTAACCGGAAACATAATACATGTGTGAATACATAGACAAACAGAGTGTCACTAGTATGCCTCTACTTGACTAGCTCGTGAATCAAAGATGGTTATGTTTCCTAACCATAGACATGAGTTGTCATTTGATTAACGGGATCACATCATTAGGAGAATGATGTGATTGACTTGACCCATTCCGTTAGCTTAGCACTCGATCGTTTAGTATGTTGCTATTGCTTTCTTCATGACTTATACATGTTCCTTTGACTATGAGATTATGCAACTCCCGTTTATCGGAGGAACACTTTGTGCTACCAAACGTCACAACGTAACTGGGTGATTATAAAGGTGCTCTACAGGTGTCTCCGAAGGTACTTGTTGGGTTGGCGTATTTCGAGATTAGGATTTGTCACTCCGATTGTCGGAGAGGTATCTTTGGGCCCACTCGGTAATGCACATCACTTAAAGCCTTGCAAGCATTGCAAGTAATGAGTTAGTTGCGGGATGATGTATTATGGAACGAGTAAAGAGACTTGCCAGTAATGAGATTGAACTAGGTATTGAGATACCAACGATCGAGTCTCGGGCAAGTAACATACCGATGACAAAGGGAACAACGTATGTTGTTATGCGGTTTGACCGATAAAGATCTTCGTATAATATGTGGGAGCCAATATGGGCATCCAGGTCCCGCTATTGGTTATTGACCGGAAACGTGTCTCGGTCATGTCTACATAGTTCTCGAACCCGTAGGGTCCGCACGCTTAACGTTTCGTTGACGATATAGTATTATATGAGTTATGTATGTTGGTGACCGAATGTTGTTCAGTGTCCCGGATGAGATCATGGACATGACGAGGAACTCCGGAATGGTCCGGAGATAAAGTTTGATATATGGGATAATAGTGTTTTATCTCCGGAAGGGTTCTGGAATTCACCGGAAGGGGTTCCGGATGTTTCCCGAAATGTTTGGGTACGAGAACACGTTATTTGGGCCAAATGGGAAAGCCCACGAGGCTTTTGGAAAGTGCAAAAGGAAGTTTTGCGGAGACCAGAGGCTAGACGCCAGGAACCCTGGCGTCTAAGGGGTAGACGCCGGGAACCCTAGCGTCTAGCCCTGGAGTCCGTGTAGGACTCTTGCCTTTCGGGCAAAACCGACTTTGAGGAGGCTTTTACTCCAAGTTTCGACCCCAGGGCTCAACATATAAATAGAGGGGCAGGGCTAGCACCAAAGACAGATCAAGAAACACCAAGCCGTGTGCCGGCAACCCCGTCCCCTCTAGTTTATCCTTCGTCATAGTTTCCGTAGTGCTTAGGCGAAGCCCTACGGAGATTGTTCTTCACCAACACCCTCACTACGCTGTCGTGCTGCCGGAACTCATCTACTACTTCGCTCGTCTTGTTGGATCGATAAGGCGAGGACATCATCAAGCTGAACGTGTGTAGAACTTGGAGGTGTCATGCGTTCGGTACTTGGATCGGTCGGATCGTGAAGACGTACGACTACATCAACCGCGTTGATAAACGCTTCCGCTTAGCGATATTCAAGGGTATGAAGATACACTCCCCCTCTCATTGCTATGCATCACCATGATCTTGCGTGTGCGTAGGAAATTTTTTGAAATTACTACGTTCCCCAACAGTTACCATCATTAACAAAATCTTACCAAGTTTTTGGCAATGAAGTTACCATCAAACAATTTGTGGACTAGTGGCACGTATCTAGTATAATTTGGGTTGATAGAGTGACTGGTTTTGAAGGCCTCAACATCTTCTATGAATGAGACAATATAACCTTTCTCCTCACAATTAAGCTTGGAATCATAGCTGTAGTATGTGTTGTCTACTACCTTCTGAGTATTTCTTGGAGATAAGAAATAAGCTGACAATTATAAATAAATAAGTTTAGTATGGACGAACACCAAATATTTTTAAATTAACAACATAAATTACTAAACTTAAAAAATTAGTTTGACAAACTCACATCTAGGTAAAACTAGAGGCATATCCACATCCACCCAGATGTCGATATCATCATCATCATAATAATCTTCGGGACGAATGTCAAATATTATTTGCATTCCCTCCTCAAATCCATATGCCTTGTAAAGAGCTTCCCAATTAGAGCAACCGAAATGGGAGCGATCGACCGCATTGTAGAACTTAACCAGAAACTCGTAACCATGTTTAGTTCTTAAGTGAGCCATCCCCGTCTCCACATTCTCAAAGTCATCTAAACCAAAACCAAGCTTCTCCAATACATATGGTCTAGCATGGCACAGGATGTACTAGTCGAATTGAAAAAAAATCCATAAATTACACGTTGAACAAAAGAAGCACACGTGATGATATTTATTATGATGAAATGCTTGTCGTTGCGTACCGTACAAACATCGAAGGTCTCTTCCAGCTTCACGGTGAAAAACCTATCATTTTGCAGGTGAGGAAACATGTCGCACACACCACGGTCATCGTAGCAGTACCCGCACTCCGAGATCCCATCATCATCAGACATCTCCTGTGTTCAAAATTCAAAGATTATAACTCGACTGCAAAACCCAAAAAATCCGGCATGACCTTTGCAAAAAAAGACATATCGAGCGCCTGAAATTTGCCGAAACAGAAATTAATCAACACTCCAGCAAAACATAGGCCATTTATCGATGGTCATTGCATGTCAATAGTTCAAAATATGAAAAAAAACATTTGAAAATATCTTATATATAATCCTAACACTAAATAAACTAGTTTTATTAACTACTTACTAAATAAACTAGTTTTATTAACTACTTACTAAATAAACTAGTTCTATTAAGCACTTACTATAAATAAACTAGTTCTATTAAGCACTTACCAAATAAACTAGTTCTATTAAGTACCTAATATAAATAAACTAGTTATATTAATCACTTACTAAATAAACTATTTTCCATTAAACACTTGCTAAAAATTCTACTACCCTAGTTCTACCCTAAATTTTCTTACTTCTATTTTATTTAAAACACCTACGATTTGCAAGAACAGAGACAAGGGAGGGAGGGAGTAGAGA
>NC_041387.1:439060816-439062803 GCF_002162155.2 Triticum dicoccoides
CAGGCGGAAGGAGGAGGACGCGGTGGGAGGAGGAGGGAGGAGGGCGCAGTGGGAGGAGGAGGGGCAGAAGGAGGGAGTACCTCAGTGGCGGACGGACGACGGCGGCGGCGGCGGACGATGGTGGTTATCGGCGCGGGCGAGAGTGAGGGGGGGGGTGAGTGAGCGAGAGGGGTCGGCCGCGCGCGTGGGGATAAGGTAGGGCTAGTAGTAGCACGGGTAGCAAAACACGCTACAACTAAGGAGAATAGCAGTAGCGATGCGCTGGGATGAACACTACTGCTAAGTTGGACTAGCAGTAGCGCTTTGCCACTAAACGCGCTACTGCTAAGTTGTCTGTCAATGCAAAAATACATTGGCCATCAATGATCTTTTTGTGTATAATCTGAATTGTCAATATGAGTCCTCTCCGGTAGGAACCGGAGAAGACTCATATTGCGACCACAAATTCTACACATAGAGTTGAGTGAAGACCAAGTGGTTGTGATAGTTTGAGGAGTAACATATTTAAGGTGGTAAACACCCTGTTCACGGAGTGAGGTGGGACTAAACTTGTGGGCTGAACTTAGCAGTAGCGAGTTTCAAAGAAGTGCGCTGCTGCCAATATCTGTAGCAGTAGCGCGCTCCATTATAGGGCGCTACTACTATAACTAGATGGACGGTCAGGTCATGGCAATTAGAGTAGTACCACGCGGTTTTGTGGGAACGCGCTACTGCTACTTTTCTTTCAGCAACACATTTTCCTTGAGCGCGCTGCTACTAAATAGCAGTAGCATTGTATTTTGAAGATTGCTACAGGTATCTCCGAAAGTGTCTGTTGAGTTGCATTGATCAAGACAGATATTTGTCACTCCGAGTGACAGAGAGATATCTCTGCGCCCTCTCGGTAATACAACACCACAAGAAGGTTCACGTGGCTAATGATTTCAGTCATGGGATCTTGTATTATGGAACGAGTAAATAGACGTGCCGGTAACGAGATTGAACTAGGTATGGAGATACCGACAATCGAATCTCTGGCAAGTAACGTATCACTGGATAAAGGGAATTGCATACGGGATTGACAGGGTCCTTGACATCGTGGTTCAACCGATGAAGATATTTGTTGAATGTGTGGAAATCAATATGGGCATTCATGTGTCTCAGTCATGTCTACATGTTCCCGAACCCATATGGTCGCACGCTTAACGTTCGATGGCACTAGGGTAGCATTGAGATATTAACAGTGGAAAGTCCTAAGGTTGTTTGCAGTCCCACATGGGATTCGAGATGTCACGAGGAGCTGTGGAATGGTCCGGAAGTAAAGATTATATATGGGAAGTTTTATTCAGGGTTCCAGAAAAGCTCGAGGGTTCACCAGGAGTGTACCGGGGGGCACTGAAGGGTTCCGAGGTCCACCGGAGGGACACAGTAACCCTGAAGGGGCCACGCAAACCCTAGGAGGGCGCACCAACTCCTAATGGGCCAGGAACCACTCCCCCTTAGGCCCATGATGCTAGGAGGGAACCCTAGGGGTGGGGAGGCGCTATACCTGGCTTGGGGGGCAAGCCTTCCCCTGGCCGCCCCTCCCTCACCCCTATGTATAGTGGGGAGGCACATGGGGGGCTGCACCCTTCCACCTTGGCCCTCAGTCTCTCCCAACTCCTCCCACCTCCCTCCAGTACGCGCTTGGTGAAGCCCTGCCGAAATTCTGTTGCTGCCACCATTACCATAACGCCGTGCTGGTTCCGATCTCATCTACCTCCTCTCCCTCACATGCTGGATCAAGAAGGAGAGGATGCCATGAAGCTAAACGTGTGCTAATCTCGAAGGTGCCATCCGTTCAACACTAGATCGGTTTGGATCGCGATTGGATCGTGAAGAGTACGACTACATCAATCACGTTAAGTACGCTAACGCTTTCGGTCCACAAGGATACATAGACACACTCCCCTCTTGTTGCTATGCATCTCCTAGATTAGATCTTGGGTGTTCCTAGGAAATTATTTGA
>NC_041387.1:439063037-439106916 GCF_002162155.2 Triticum dicoccoides
GGGGGGGGAGGGGGGGGGTTAGGGTTTCATCTTGGATAAGCTCTGCCCCCTCCACCGCAATCATCTCCCCTCCGGCACCTTCATTTCGTTTCTCCGGTGAGCGGTCTGAAGGATCCATGGCGGGAGGTGCTCGGGGATGTGGGGCCGCGGCGGGTCACCGTCGCGCAAGCGCGCCCCGCATGACGCGGTGGTCGGCAGCTCCAGCCAGCCCACTGTCAAGCCATGACACTCGGTGCAGGGGCGGTAACACGGCGCGCTTTCCCGTAGCGGCCGAGGCGCATGTAGCCGCTTCAACGAGCTCGACGACCATCTTTGTCCGACCATGAAGAGGCTCTACGACGCGGAGATCGAGCACCACAACGCGAAGGATGCGGTGGAGGCTGTCGAAGAGGGCGCCGCCGAATGCCTCGAGGCAGCGAAGGAGTACCAACTCGCCACCATCCTCTACCAGTCGGCGTGCAATTACTACCTCAATGTCTCCGTGAGCCACCGCCCCTGACGTCGAGCTACTTTTATCTATATTTTTAGTTTATTTGTGTTGATGACCTCGGGTGTGCTCCAGACGAAACTATGTATTTGGTGTGCTCCAAAAAACCGCCAGGGAACGAAACTATGTTTATAAGTTTTTAAATTTAGTGTGCAATTTGTAAGATATGTTCTGCGACGAGGCTTAACTGCCCGCAAAATAACTTTAGAGCGAACCGCACGGACAAGATTAGAGCATCTCTAGCAGATGCGCTATAATCGGTCAAACATCTAAATTTGCAGTATAGATCCAGTAAAATGGTTGACCCTGATTTTTTTTGCAGCTCCCCGTATATTATTCCCTACATACCTCAAATCTACAATTTTCGAGGCGCTTTGCAAGTCCTCGTATATTGAAATCTTAAACCATTCAACGTCGGAGCAGGCAGGGGAGCTCGTCAGCGGACGGTCGGAGTGTCGCCGGAGCAGGCGGAGGAACTCGGCAGCGGCAACTCGAGCATCGCCGGAGTAGGCGGATGGCCGGAGCGTCGCCAAAGCAGGCGGAGGAGCTCGGCAACGGCCACCAAAGAGTCATCGGAGTAGGCGGACTGCCCGAGCAGCGGCGGATCCTCGTTGTTCGTCTTTTTGTACTCGCCGTTTTTTGGGTACGGTTTTGCAGTGTGGCAAAGCCAATTTGATACTGCAAATATTTTTGAAAATACTAACGACCACACGTGTGACAGTTTTGCAACTCGTCCACACGCATGGATCACCGTCTAGTCGAGTTTGCACGAATGTTGACACATTGAGGTATAATTTGTGTGCCATGTACGACGGGCTGGTGTATGGGCGTTGGAGAGTTCGCCCCACGCCCCGCAGCACACGGTTTGCCAGTTGCGTTGTGTGGGCGAACTAGTTTCTGCTTGTTCGCCCACACAGCCAACACCTAGTCCACGCGCATGTGGGTGAACCGCTTTTCGCCCACACCGCACTCGTACGTTTGTTGGATGACAACTGCAAACTGCAGTTACGCGTACGTGACAATTAGCTAAACACACATGGCAACTACGATTCGTTGCTAGACGGCAACTGCAGTTGCGCGTATGTGGCAACCAGATAAACACACATGAGAACTATGGTCGGACCACACGTGGCAACTAGGTAAACACACATGGCAACTATTGTTTGACCATATGTGGCAAGTAGTTAATCACACACGGCAACTATGGTTTGATTACACGCAGCAACTACATAAATTAGACATGACAATTATATTAACCAAAACAGATAAAGTTGTCATGCTTTTACAACTACATTTGTCATCCGGATAACTATATTTGCCATCCCAGATGACAACTAAATCGTCATCCCGCGGGTACCTAATGTAACTGCGCCAGGACATGTGGGTATTTTTTGTTTCGTGCAACACGCGCGGGATAGAGATGAGTATTACTTGTTGGACGCATGACACGAAGTAGCTGCGCCCACACGCATGAGCAATTCTAATGTTCGCCCACACACAGCCCGTATGGGCTGTCTCCTGCTTATGCCACGTATAATATGTCGGCGTTATCGGCGTGCAATATTTTTGCGGGAGGCCTGTATAACGATTGGATTACAGCACATCTAGAGATGCTCATATAGGGCATGTGCTAGACTCCTCGCCCGATCCCGACAGAACTCACTGGGGCTTGGTATCCTCTCATCCCGCAGCTGCATCCACCCGAGAGATCTCCGGCGACCAGACTCCCTACGCTCCTCCCGGCGGTGGATCGGATCCACCCGCCCCCAACCCCCCCAACCCGAGCTTCACTTTTTCCTCCACGCCCAACGGCCGAGGTCACCGACCCAGCCGCCCCGTTCCTCTTAGACGCTGACGCCGCCGGCCGCCCTGCTTCGCCGTTCCTCGTCAACTCCTCTCCCGCCTCTGCGTTCGCCACCACGCACCGAGGCCCAAGGTAGCGCCCCTAAACTCAATCTCCTCTCATGTCTGTGCGTGTGCAGTGCGTGTATACAGAGCAGTGATCACAGGGAGGCTATTAAGAATGGGCTTTCTCTTCATTTTTTCAGAGATGTGTTAGTTAACTTATTCATTCATCACAACATACATTTCAAGAGTGTACTAATCTTGGGTGACATAACCCTTACAGGGAAATGCTTCTGAACCTAAATTCCAGTGTACCTGACCTCATACATTACTAGTAAAAATACAGGTTGAGGATGCTCCTTGGCTTAGTCTTGCTGCTCACCTTTACTAGTCTTTCTTGTAATCAGGACAAGTGATTTTGTCAAACCAAACGAAGCAACATATATATGATTCATGTGCTTGGCGTGTGCTCTGTGCATGTCTGTGCGTGTGCTGTGTAGCTTGGGTGTGCTCTGCTAATAATGTGGGCTGGTACTGCTATTATCATATGTTTATAGAAATTTGCAAATTGATAATTGGCTATATAGATGGTAGAGCCCAGTGGCCACCATAACTTTTTGTGAGTGTGCCGCTGCACCAGTAAAGCATGGAAATAGGCCGACCAGGTCCTTAAATTCCGCTGGCTATAAAGGCTTCATGAGTGAGTTAAAAGCAAAGACTGGGAGAAACTATGTAAAGAAGCAGCTTAAGAAATCGTTGGGATGATACAAACACTATATATTCAGCATGAAAGCTCAGTGATATGGACGCTGTATATTCAAAAATCGTTCAAAAGGTTTCCTCATCCTCCAGCAGGCATTTCTTTAAAACAATCACACAACTCAATTTGAGAATGTATTGTGTGTCCTGTTTGACATGAACATGCATTGTGTAGGAAAACACTATCTTGTTGATTTTGGGTACCCCAAACAAACACAGCCTTAAACTCCCATTTCCTCTAACCAATGAGTGCACTTTTTACCTTCTCACCCGTCAGCTCCCATTCAACATCTCTAATTCTCATGAAATCAAACACACTGTCTTGCGCAGTGGAGCAAATCAACCAGTTGAGATGGCGACGTTGAGGCCGCTGACTGTGGAGGATGTGTTGAGGGTGAACGGCAGCCGCCGCTTTGCTGCTGCACTGGCCGCTGCCTCCCCCTTCGATTCTCTCGCGAACACACTCCTCACCGCCCGCCGCATCTGGCTCAACGAGGTAGGTAGCTCTCGATCTCTGAATCTCTCTTCCCCGCGCCCATCCTCCTGTCTGAATTCCCCTCACTTCCCGTACTGATACATGCTGCTCATGTGCGTGCAATCGGGATCGGCGTGGAACAAATCAAGGTAGACGTGACTGGATGGCTGGAGGCCTTCGCTGCCCACCCGCCCATTGGAACCACCTCCTCATCCGTCTCCAAGTCGGTTTCCTTACTTCTACTTCTGCTGGCCTCAGTAATGTTCGCTTCTTGCTGTCACTGATCGTCAGTCACTGCAGGTGGAGCAAGGAAGAGCAATCAGCTGCGCTTTCCACAGCCACTGATTCGACCGCGCAGGTTCTATGCTGTTCACTGTGTTCCTTGCATCTGTGATCTGATTTGTGGACTCAATTCAGTTTCTTGCAACTTTTGCAGGAGTTGTCCGAGTGGAATGCCAAATACAGGGAGAAGTTTGGGTTTGTGTTCATGATATGCGCGTCTGGGAGGACTGCCCCTGAGGTCTTAGCTGAGCTTAAGGTCTGCATATGTCTATCCTAAACTCCTATATTTGGTTTCTGTGATTGACATGTATGCCTGTTCAGGTCATCTCAACAGTTCGCGCAGCAGTAATGTGGTTTGTCTTTAAATGTCTGCTATTACCCCTCTCTGTTAGGTGTTACGGTATTGTGATCTGTGGAATACCAGTAAAATCATAAGCATGGAAGAACTGCTGTTTTCTGAATGACAATAGTGGCCTTCCTCGATGGGCCAGAATTTTTGTATTGGAACTAATTATGTTCCTTTGGCTTTTGGTATCACCTGGGGTATTTAATTTTGAGTTTAGCCCTGATGCAGTGCACTGCGCGTGCTATGACTTGATCACAAAATCATATTACTAGAAAGCCTTGATACAATGTTTTGCTTTCTATCTCTATAATGATTTTTGAGTTATCTTATCATCCTGCTTCTCTTTCCAGAGGCGTTATGCAAATAGGCCAATTGTTGAGCTTGAGGCTGCGGCAGAGGAAGAACTGAAGATAACTGAGCTGCGTCTTGCAAAGCTTTTCTCAGCAGAAACTGCTGCTCCCCCTACTTCAGGTGAAAATCATATTAGCCAACCGGATAAAGCAGCATGTATTGAATTATCTGTTGACTCGTTCTGTGGTAAAATAGACATCTGCTCTTCTTTATCCACTTGTTTGCACCTTTTTTTCTTATGTATCCTATAGTTGAAACTTGAACAATATTGACCTCGCATGCTCGTGCTTTCCTAAGATCGGTGTCTTATTGGTCTATTTGTTCAGTGCTACCAAGTCTGGAATTTCTGTTCTTCCATTTTCATAAGCCAGTTCAATTGAGTGAGCAATTTCAACCTGCAATGTTTTGTATATCCAAACATCTGTATTGGTATTGGAGCTCATTGCAATACAAAGGTTGATTTGGTATTGGACCCGATGCAAATTCCAAGCCCCACAATACATACATATCCAAACGAAGCCAATGTGTTTTTGGTCTTTCCGTACATTGGTGCTACACTGCCACTCCCTCCGTCCCACAATATAAGAGCGTTTTGCAAGCTACGTTAGCTTGCAAAACTCTCTTATATTGTGGGACGGAGGGAGTACATGCAAAGGCACCAGTTGAATTGTTTTGACGTTATGTAATTTTTCACTTTGAGCTGAAAATAAGGTTGCGCCCCATAGGGGTATATCTAATCTGCAAACATTAGAATACTGACTAGTGTTTGCCAATGCCTGATACTAAATAAAGATCTACTATTGCAATTATTACAAACAATAACCTTTTGTATTACCTTACAAACAATAACTTCGCATAACGTGGTTCTTTGTTTGTTTATCTGAAGGCAACTGAATTATCTCTTGACAAATAGAAACTATAGTCTACATGAAAGAGATAAAGTGCAAGATTCATTCTTAACATTTGAAAATAGTTAACACCATGAAAATAGTTTGTCATTGCTGATTGCACACTGGAAAGACAACTCCTGGGCATGGATCTTTGTTTTTCTTCTATTTGGGGCTTGGATTATTATCAATTTCTTGCACCAGAATTGTTTGTAGTCTGTACCTCCATGATTATCTGGATTGTTCTGTGTACTTTGCTTGTGCAGTTGTGACGGTGTAACTATCAATAGTAGTTTTTATATCTGTGCAACTTTTGGTAATTTTGCTTTCTTAAGCTTCATTAAAAATTTGAAATAGATCGGATGCGGATTATTGGTGCACACCTTGGAGCTCTTTCCCAGCATTCTGCCAATAAAGCTCCTGAAATTACAGGTAGCTCCAACCGGACACGCCCTCCTATCACAACCCATGTGCTGGACACGGCTCTTGGATCGCCAGCAGCTGGAATTGAAGTTCACCTGGAGATGTGGAAGGACGCGTCAAGTCCCCCGTCATTTGACAACAAAGAATTCAAGGGATGGACAACCCTAGGCACTTCGATAACAAACAATGATGGACGCAGCGGTCAGCTGATGGACATCGTTGACAATGTCGCCCCTGGTTTCTACCGCATAAGTTTCAATACCTCCAAGTATGCACCGTCAGGGTTCTTCCCTTACGTGAGCATCATATTTGAGATAAAAAGAAGCCAGACGACCGAGCATTTCCATGTTCCTCTTTTGCATTCTCCCTTTTCCTTTACCACTTACCGTGGCAGCTAAGCTGTTGATTTGTGTGTAAATCACATTGAGTGATGGTGGTGTCCTGAAACAAGCATAAATGGTCGTAAATCATGGTATTAAGTTGGCACTGACATTGTGATACCTGAATAATGTTGTTCCGTGTAATGGGAAGCTTGAGTATGCAGTGGCATTCGAGCAGTTTGTTTAAATACTTTTATCACTTGCTATTTGTGATTGGTGGCCTGGCCTTGTGTGTGGTATTACATCTCCACTGCTAGATGTGACATGTCACATACTTTGCCATCGAGGTGGAAACGATATACCAGTGACAGATGCCTCGCCACTTCCGGAGCCCGGAGTGCTCCATCTATGGTAACTATAGCTCGCCACTTCCTGAGACCTCAATGCTTCATCTATGGTAACTAGATGATGACGTGCACGTTGTTGCGGGATTTTCAGTAGTCTTAGAGACATATTGTAACAAATAAAACACGTAATACAATTTTATGTTACATATAGTTTTTTTAACTGTTATGTTGCATATAGTTATACTAATTAAAGTAATATTTTAATCTCTCAAAAACAGATACTAACATGTGGATGTACTAATTTTCAGTGGCGTTCGTGTATTCCTTTTACGAGCTTCATTCAGGTGATCTTGTCAAGCAAGTGTTGACTGTTTTGTTTGGACTTAATATCAAATGGCAATTGCTAATGCTTGGCGAGGTTCTCACCCCAGGAATTGGTTATGCTACGCATACCTTTGGTTTTGCCAAAGTTGTTTTAAAAATATGTGTCCGTGATTCATCCAATAATTATGCAGGATCCGAATTTAGCTTGCACAAATCTGTTCACCAATCAAACTTCGACTGTACACTATGTTAGTACAAGTTAGTTACATGTAACAAAATCAGTAGCCTGCATGTTCAGCTACATAACGGAATTGTCTAAAAGAAAAAAGCTACATATCGGAAGATCAAATTAAGTACTCCCTCCGTTCACTTTTATAAGTCGTTTCAGACAACCAATCAAGCTGTTTTACACACTGTCTGAAATGTCTATAGCGCCTTATAAAAGTAAACAGAGGGAATACTATTTTTTTTTCAAGGATACATCAGAAACATAGAAGGGCAACACCAAGACGGCTTTAGGGCATTTCCAACATCTGTCTGCAATACAAACAAATTTGGACACAATTCATGCAAACACTGCAGAATTCATGCGAATAGACATAGGTTCGGACATAATTTACACAAATCGGATGATATTTCATCCGTTCAACTGAAACTTAAAAAATACTAAACTAATTTGTAGTGGACGGTGACCTCGTACGTCTGGCAAGGCTGGCCGGCGGCACCTTCGTCGATATCCGTGTCGCCATCGTCGTTGTTGTCGTCGTCGAAGTGGTCCTTCCAGCGGTGGAAGGACGCGGGGGCGCAACAACTCTGCCTGGCCGCCGTCTGGCGCTCGTGGAGGAGCCGCTCGGCTTCCTCATGCACTGTGTGGAGAGCCGCCTCGGCCAACGCCGACCCTTCCCCTGCCGGCGACGATGGAGGTGTCGCTAAGCGACCTCTCCTCCCTGATCTTGGCAAGCACCATGTCGAGGAAGCAGTTGCCACGCGGACCTCTCCGTGGTGGTCACTAGCCGGTCGCAGACCCAGGCCTCTGTGAGGACCCAGCTCGGTGCCTCGTCAAATTTCACGAACGTCGCGCCGTGTTGCGTCGCTCCCTCCACGCCGCCTCCTTGGCCACCCTCTCCTCCGTTGACACGATGCTTCACGACGAGGAGCCTCGACCGCTGCGGCCACCGAGGTAGCTCTCTCTAGTTTGCATACGGTTTGTGGAATTTTGGATAAGCGCTCGCGTCCGTGGACAGATGGAGCTCCGCGTTGGATGGCTTGCAGCGCCTGAACCTCGGTCCGGATGTTTGCGAGCGTTTTGAGGGGTCCACGTTGGAGATGCTCTTACCTCCTCCAACAAGGGCCCATCTGCACAATTCTTTGTGCGTACTCCCATCTATACCTTTCGATAGACACACCGTCCTTCAAAAACACTTGATGTCTGCTACACAACTTATTCTTGTAGACTCATGTTGGGCCTTCAAGCGTAGAGTTTTGTAGAACAGTAGCAATTCCCCCTCAAGTGAATGACATAATGTTTATTAATCTATGGGAGGCGTAGGATGAAGATATAGTCTCTCTCAAACAACCCTGCAATCAAATACAAGAAATCTCTTGTGTCCCCAACATACCCAATACAATGGCAAATTGTATAGGTGCACTAGTTCGGCGAAGAGATGGTGATACAAGTGTAGTATGGATAGTAGATATAGGCTTTTGTAATCTGAAAATATAAAAACAGCAAGGTAGCAATTGATAAAACGGAGCACAAGCGGTATTGCAATGCTTAGAAACAAGGCCTAGGGTTCATACTTTTACTAGTGCGATCTCTCAATGGTGCTAACATAACTGAATCATATAACAATCTCTCAACATGCGGCAAATCACTCAAAAATTCTTATCTAGCAAAGAACATAAGATGAAATTGTTGTAGGGTACAAAACCACCTCAAAGTTATCTTTTCCGATCAATCTATTGAGCTATTCATATAAGCATCATGAATAGCCCTAGAGTTCGTACTAAAATAACACCATATGATACACATCAACCAACTCTAATGTCACCTAGATACTCCAATGTCACCACAAGTATCCGTGAGTTGATTATTTGATGTGCATCAAACAATCTCAGATTAATAATAGTCAATCCAACACAAAGAACTTCAAAGAGTGCCCCAAGATTTCTAACGGAGAAAGAAGGACGAAAATGTGTATCAACCCCTATGCATAGATTACCCCAATGTCACGATAATCCGCGAGTTGAATACCAAAACATATATCAACTGAATCAATAGAACACCCCATTGTCACCAGGGGTATCCACATGCAAGACATACATCAAGTATTCTCAAATCCAAGAAGTATTCAATCCGATAATAGTGAAACTTCAAAGGTAAAAAACTCAATTCATCACAACAAGATAGAGAGGGAGAAACACCATATGATCCAACTATATTAACAAAGTCCGCGGTAGATCAAGATCGTGCCAAATGAACAACACCAGAGAGAGAGAGAGAGAGAGAGAGAGAGAGAGAGAGAGAGAGAGAGAGATCAAACACATAGCTATTGGTACATACCCTCGGGCCCGAGGTGAAATACCCCCTCCTCGTCATGGAGACCGTCAGGATGATGAAGATGGCCTCCGGTGATGATTTCCCCCTCCGACAGGGTGCCAGAGAAGGCCTCAAGATGAGATCGCTTCGGTACAGAGGCTTGCGGCAGCGGAGCAGAAGTTCTATGTTTCTTTCTGGGGTTTTTGGTATTTATAGGCATTTTTTGCGTTGGTTTCACGTCAAGGGGGGCCACGAGGGAGCGACAAGCCTACCAGACGCGCCCTAGGGGTGGGCGTGCCCCCAGGCTTGTCGCTTCCTCGTGAGGCTTCTGGTCCTTCCTCGAAGCTTCATGGGTCTCTTTTGGTCCAAAAAATCACCATAAATTTTTAGCCCATTCCGAGAACTTTTATTTTTGCACGAAAAACAACACCACCGTAATTCTGCTAAAGACAGCGTCAGTCCGGGTTACTTCCATTCAAATCATACCAAAACCATATAAAATTGTTGTAAATATGGCATGAATACTTCATAAATTATAGATACGTTGGAGAAGTATCAAGACCCCTATACATATTGTCAGTGAAATAATCACGACGGGGCAATAATGACAGCAACACGAGGCTCCGCCAATAGGATGGCGTGTAATGTGTTCCTTAGGAAGGTTGAGCTCATAAAAATAGCAATCTGGCAAAGAGTGGAATTAGGAGATGAGACGAAAAGAGAGATTCATGTTCACACGGAATGATTGCTCATGGCATGCCATCTATCCACCCCCACGCGAAGATTGATATGTCCATTTCGCATCATGTTTTTCTACTATTATTTACATTGTTTTAAAGTTACACTTCATTTTAGATGCAATTCTAATGCCTTTTCTCTCTTAAATTGCAAGTTTTATCACAAGAGGGAGATTGCCGACAGCTGCATTCTGGACCTGAATAAAGCTATAACAGAGATAGCTATTCTCTGGAGCTCCAAATAATCTGAAAATTTATGGAGATTTATTTTAGAATATATAAAAATACTAGAAGAAGAATCACCAGGAGGGGACCCACCAGTGAGCCACAAGCTTAGGTGGCACGCCCACCCCCTAGGTGTGCTACTTGTGTTGTGGGAACGGATCTGACAGTAGAGGTAGGGGGTACGTAGGAGAGGGCAGAGTCTACCTACGGCGAGATTGTACACTCGGATTTACGAGTTCGGGCCCCTCTCAGAGGAGGTAAAAGCCCTACGTCTTGGTGCCGCGGGAGCATTGTTTCTTTGGAGTGTTGATACGTCTCCAACGTATCTACTTTTGCAAACACTTTTGCCATTGTTTTGGACTCTAACTTGCATGATCTGAACGGAACTAACTCGGACTGACGTTGTTTTCAGCAGAATTGCCATGGTGTTATTTTTGTGCAGAAATAAAAGTTCTCAGAATGACCTGAAAAATCCACGGAGACACGTTTTGGAATTAATAAAAAATATTGGCAAAAGAATCAATGTAAGGGGTCCACCCCTGTCCACGAGGGTGCAGGGCGCACCCACCCCCCTGGGCGCGCCCCCTGCCTCGTGGGCCTCCTGGACCTCCACCGACCTCAACTCCAACTCCATATATTCACGTTCGGGGAGGGAAAAAAATCAGAGAGAAGGATTCATCACATTTTACGATACAGAGCCACCGCCAAGCCCTAATCTTCCTCGGGAGGGCTGATCTGGAGTCCGTTCGGGGCTTCGGAGAGGGGAATCCGTCGCCATCATCATCATCAACCATCCTCCATCACCAATTTCATGATGCTCGCCGCCGTGCATGAGTAATCCCATCGTAGGCTTGCTGGACGGTGATGGGTTGTATGAGATTTACCATGTAATCAAGTTAGTTTTGTTAGGGTTTGATCCCTTGTATCCATTATGTTCTAAGATTGATGTTGCTATTACTTTGCCATGCTTAATGCTTGTCACTAGGTCCCGAGTGCCATGATTTCATATCTGAACCTATTATGTTTTCATGAATATATGTGAGTTCTTGTTCCTATCTTGCAAGTCAATAGTCACCTACCATGTGTTATGATCCGACAACCCGAAGTGACAATAATCGGGACCACTCCTAGTGATGCCCGTAGTTTGAGGAGTTAATGTATTCACTAAGTGCTAATGCTTTGGTTCGTACTCTATTAAAAGGAGGCCTTAATATCCCTTAGTTTCCATTAGGACCCCGCTGCTATGGGAGGGTAGGACAAAAGATGTCATGCAAGTTCTTTTCCATAAGCACGTATGACTATATTCGGAAAACATGCGTACATTATATTGATGAACTGGAGCTAGTTGGTGTCACCCTATGTTATAACTGTTGCATGATGAATTGCATCCGACATAATTATCCATCATTGATCCATTGCCTACGAGCTTTTCACATATTGAACTTTGCTTAGTTACTTCTCTGTTGCCACTGTTACGATCACCACAAAACTGCTACTGTTACTTTTGCCACCGCTACTTCCATACTACTTTGCTACTAAATATTTTGCTGCAGATATTAAGTCTTTCAGGTGTGGTTGAATTGACAACTCAACTGCTAATACTTGAGAATATTCTTTGGCTCCTCTTGTGTCGAATCAATAAATTTGTGTTGAATACTCTACCCTCGAAAACTGTTGCGATCCCCTATACTTGTGGGTTATCAAGACCTTTTTCTGGCGCCGTTGCCAGGGAGCATAGCTCAATTATTTGAGTCACTTGGGATTTATATCTGTTGATCACTATGAGGAACTTGAAAGATGAAAGAACCAAGATTTTTTCCTCAACTACAAGGGAAGGTAAGGAACTGCCATCTAGCTCTACACTTGACTCACCTTCTGTTATGAGTAAATTTGAGACACCTACACCTGCACCTGCTATTGATTCTGATATGTCGCATGTTATTGATGATGCCACTTCTGCTATGCATGATGCCTATGATGAAACTACTTCTATGCTTGATAATACTGTGCCATTAGGTAAATTTCTTGATGAACAACCTACTGGGGTTAGCGAGAATGAAATTATTGAAACTAATAATATTGATGAAAGTGATGATGAAGATTCTCCGCCTAGATATGAATTGCCTATTGTACCTGAGGATTATGTTATGGATGAAGAAACTGCTAGAGACTTGCTTGCTTTCAATGATAGATATGATCTTAAGAAACTGTTAGCTAAGCTGAAAGAGAAGTCTCTGAATGCTAGAATGAAATATGACCCTGCTTTTGCTACTTCACCTATCTGCGTTATTGAAAAGGATTATGATTTGTCTGTCGATCCTGAGTTAATTACTTTGGTTGAATCTGATCCTTTTTATGGCTATGAATCTGAAACTATTGTGGAACATCTTACTAAATTGAATGATATAGCCACCCTATTTACTCATGAGGAAAAATACGCTATTATTATATCCTTAAATTGTTTCCTTTCTCATTAAAGGGTGATGCTAAGATATGGTTTAATTCTCTTGCTCCTGGTTGTGTGCGTAGTCCCCAGGATATGATTTATTACTTCTCTGCAAAATATTTTCCTGCTCATAAGAAACAAGCTACCTTAAGGGAAATATATAACTTTGTGCAAATCGAAGAAGAGAGTCTCCCACAAGCTTGGGGGAGGCTTCTCCGATTACTTAATGCTTTGACTGATCATCCTCTCAAGAAAAACAAAATACTTGATATCTTTTATAATGGACTAACCGATGCTTCCAGATACCACCTGGATAGTTGCGCTGGTTGTGTTTTCAGGGAAAGAACCGTTGAGCAAGCTGAATTGCTATTGAATAATATATTGAGTAATGATAATGATTGGGCACTTCCTGAACCAACTCCTAAGCCAACTCCGAAGAAAAGGGGTATTCTATTTCTCAGTCCTGAAGATATGCAAGAGGCGAAGAAATCTATGAAAGCTGAAGATGTTAAGAATTTACCACCTATTGAAGAAATACATGGTCTTAATAACCCGACACACGTAGTAAAGGTAAATTCTATCTATAGATTTGATGAAGGTGATATTCCTCATAACAAGTCTGCTAGTCACTACTTGGATGAGTTTGATAATTTTATTGTTAAACAAGAAAACTTCAATGCTTATGTTGGTAGACAATTGAAACGTAATGCTTATATGGTTGAACACTTGAGTGATTATATGTCTAGAGTTAAATGTCACCTTAAGCTTATTAGTAAACATGCATCCATGGTTACCACTCAAGTAGAACAAGTACTTAAGGCACAAGATGAATTGCTCCATGAATTAAATAATAAGAATAATGACAATGATGTTAGAGTTATGACTAGAGGTGGTAGAATGACCTAGGAACCTCTGTATCCTGAGGGTCATCCTCAAAGATTTGAGCAAGATTCTCAGAGAACAAACATTGATGCACCTAGTCCTTCTAAGAACAAGAAAAATAAAAATGATAGGACTTTGCATGCTTCTAGTGAACCCGCTATTGATACACCTAAGAATCCCAACGATATTTCTGTTTCTGATGTTGAAACACAATCTGGTAATGAACATGAACCTAGTGATAATGTTAATGATGATGTTCATGTTGATGCTCAACCTAGTAATAACAATGATGTAGAGATTGAACCTGCTATTAATCTTGATAACCCACAATCAAAATATCAATGTTATGATAAGAGAGACCTTGTTGCTAGGAAGCACGGTAAATAAAGAGAACCATGGGTTTAGAAACCCATGCCTTTTCCTCCTAAGCCATCCAAGAAAAAGGATGATGAGAATTTTGAGCGCTTTGCTGAAATGATTAGACCTATCTTTTTACGTATGCGTTTGACTGATATGCTTAAAATGAACCCTTATGCCAAGTATAGGAAAGATATTGTTACAAATAAAAGAAAGATACCGGAAGCTGAAATTTCCACCATGCTTGCCAATTATACTTTTAAGGGTAGAATACCAAAGAAACTTGGAGATCCAGGAGTACCAACTATACCATGCTCCATTAAAAGAAACTATGTTAAAACTGCTTTATGTAATCTTGGAGCCGGTGTTAGTGTTATGTCTCTCTCTTTATATCATAGACTTGATTTGAATAAGTTGACACCTACTGAAATCTCTTTGCAAATGGCCGATAAATCAACTGCTATACCCGTCGTATTTGTGAGGATGTGCCTATTGTGGTTGCAAACGTTACTATTTTAACGGACTTTGTTATCCTTGATATTCCCGAGGACAACAGTATGTCGATCATCCTTGCTAGACCCTTTTTCAATACTACAGGGGCTGTCATTGATTGCGACAAAGGCAATGTCACTTTTCATGTTAATGGTAATGAGCATACGGTACATTTTTGTTGCTGAAGTGACCCTGTTCTTGAGCTTGCATGTCAAATATTTATGGCCCAAAGTAGTTTTAATGCATGATATAGCCTCTAGGCACTTGTGGGAGTAGTTGCTATCAATCTTGTTGGGTTTAGTTCACTTTTATTTTGAGTCACTAAAAATTTCAGAAATTTTCCAGAGAAAGAAAATGATGAAGAGATTGTTGAGGGGCTCCTCGAGCCGGAGCTCGAAGGACAAGCAGAATGAGGAGAATAAAAAGCCCAAGTACAATCTTCCTCGCACCACGGAGGTCCGGCTGTGTGAATGGCCTTGTGATGCGTTCTTGAGGGCCGCCGGAATTTATGACGACTTTTATTATTTGGCTGAAAATGCAGGCCTCACCGACTTCTCCACGACTAGTGTGAACAGTATCTCCTACTCACTAATATTTTCGTGCAAAACTTCTACTTCCATGCTAGAAAATCACCACCTTCAGTGGAGTTTTATTTATATGATGAGGTTAAGGAGATGCCACTCTATGATTTTTGTTTGGTTTGCAAGTTGCCCTTTGTGGGCAGCATCGAGGAACCACATCCTAGTGATGTGGATGGATTTATTAATAGAATTGCTGTAGGGGAAACAAGAAAAGTTTCAGATGCAAGGACTACTAGTGTATATTTTCCTGTTCTACGTTACTTTGCAATATTTGCTAGTAGATGCTTAATTGGTCGCGGGAACGGTGGAAACCTTAGTGCTCTTGACCTTGCTATTTTGCGCCAGGCTTTATTTCGTGATACAATCTTCAGTTTAGGCGCTATTGTTGCTAAACGGTTAAGTCTGAACCGTACAAAGGGCCCCATCTTCAGAGGAATCTTTGCTTCACGCCTTGCTAAACACTTTGAGATACCTATTAGGCATCATGAGAAAGAGGAAAAGTTGCTGCCCACTATTTTTCTAGACTATAAGAGTATGGTAGCACATGACTTTATTGTTAAAAATAAGAAGAAGATACTTAAGTATAACTTGATATTTGCTAAAACTCATTGTGAGACTATTATCTTGCCTGCACCCTCTTTGTTTAACATACTTTCAGGCACATACCTCATCCTGCCCGAGGACATTTATGCATGTACCTCATACTGGAAGCTGACACAAGCTCCAGAGCCTGAGCCACCACTTGACCCATATCGGGAGTCTGTTTATTAGTGGGATCCGGAGGAGCTCGCTAACCAGTGGCACCCCGAGGACCCTCCTCAGTACACCGGCAAGGGTAGCTTTGATCCATGGGCGTAAACCAACTTAGACCAAAAGCCTAAGCTTGGGGGAGTACGTATTTCTCACCGACACTACATTCATGTTCACACACTCATTCTAGTTGTCGGTGTTCATACTTTTCCATTGTACTATCCATGCTAGTTTATTTTCTTTTCCTGCTTTCTTCTTGTGTGTTTGAAAAACCTTAAGAAAAACCAAAAAAACTTAGCTGTATCCTTCAGCTAGTTTACTTTCCATGCTTGTAGTAGTAATATTAAAAGAAAACCCAAAAAGATTTCTCGTTCTTCTTTTGCTTGTTGGGAGCTCTCCTGTGTAAATAAGTTCTATCTCTTTTCTTTGCTTTGGGGGTCGAGAGGAGAAGACCATGATGAAAATGTTGAGTGGATCTTATATGCATTATTGTTGATCTAACCAAGAGCCCATATTACCTTGTCTTCTCCTTTAAGTTAAATGTTTGCAGATTCCAGCTTAGTCCAATGCACGTGCACTATTATTATTATCCACACCGTTCAGTCGTGCAAGTGAAAGGCAATAATGATGATATACGATGAAAGGATTGAGATGAGAGAAGCTGGTATGAACTCGACCTATCTTGTTTTTGTAAATATTATTAGTTCATCATTCCTGATTCAGCTTATTATGGATGAAACATGTTTGCAATGACAATTAGCTATTATAGTTGCTCATGCCATACTTAATTAGCTAGGAGCTTATAATGGTTTATCTTGCGTGCCAACATGCTATTAAAATGGTTGTGATGTGGTATGATAGGGTGGCATCCTCCTTTGATTGATTCGAGTGGCTTGACTTGGCACATGTTCCCGCATGTAGTTGAAACAAAATCAACATAGCCTTCACGATATTTATATTCATGGTGATTTATATCCTACTCATGCTTGCACTCATTGTTGGTTAATCTTAATGCATGTTCATGATTGTTGTCGCTCTCTAGTTGGTCGCTTCCCAGTCTCTTTCTAGCCTTCACTTGTACTAAGCGGGAATACTGCTTGTGCATCCACTTCCATAAACCCCAAAGTTATTCCATATGAGTCCACCATACCTTCCTATATGCGGTATTTACCTGCCATTCCAAGTAAATTTGTATGTGCCAAACTCTAAACCTTCAAATGAAATTCTGTTTTGTATGCTCGAATAGCTCATGTATCAACTAGGGTTGTCTATATCTTCCATGCTAGGTGGGTTATTCTCACGATGATTGGACTCCGCTCATCATTCACGAGAAAATAGCCGGTAACCGGGATGCCCAGTCCGATGCTCAAATCGAATCAAAATAATTTCAAACAAAACTCCTCTAGGATTGTTGTTAGTTGGACGGTACCCGTTGATTCGGGCTAGCCATGGATTGGTGCTCGTTGATGGTGGGGGAGTATAAAATTTACCATTCTATTTGGGAACCGCCTATAATGTATGTAGCATGGAAGATATCGAGATCCCTTGGTTGTTATGTTGACAAAGAAAGTATGCCACTCAAAATATTATTTATCTCTATTTCAAAACTCGAGCTCTGACACCTCTGCAAATCCCTGCTTCCCTCTGCGAAGGGCCTATCTATTTACTTTTATGTTGAGTCATCATCCTCTTATTAAAAAGCACAAGTTGGAGAGCACCGCTGTCATTTGTGTGCATTGTTATTAATTTACATTGAGTATGACTGTGACTAGATCTCTTTTGCCATGAATTACAAAGTTTAGTCAGTCCTTGATCTTCAGGGGTGCTCTACATTTATGTTTTGCAGTCTCAGAAAGGGCTAGCGAGATACCATCTTGTTATATCATATTATGATTGTTTTGAGAAAGTGTTGTCATCCGAGATTTATTATTATTGCTCGCTAGTTGATTATGCCATTCATATGAGTAAACATGAGACCTAAATGTTATTGTGAATATGGTTAGTTCATAATCTTTGCTGAAAACTTGAATGCTGGCTTTACATATTTGCAACAACAAGATCAAACAGAGTTTGTAAAAGTTTTTCTTTATCACTTTGAGTTTGTCAACTGAATTTCTTGAGGACAAGCAAAGGTTTAACCTTGGGGGACTTGATACATCTCCAACGTATCTACTTCTCCAAACACTTTTGCCCTTGTTTTGGACTCTAACATGCATGACTTGAATGAAACTAACTCGGACTGACGCTGTTTTCAGCAGAATTGCCATGGTGTTATTTTTGCGCAGAAATAAAAGCTCTCGGAATGACCTGAAAATCCATGGAGACACATTTTGGAATTAATAAAAATATTGGCGAAAGAATCAACATAAGGGGGCACACCCCTGTCCACGAGGGTGCAGGGCATGCCCACCCCCCTGGGGCGCGCCCCTTGCCTCGTGGGCCCCCTGGACCTCCACCGACCTCAACTACAACTCCATATATTCATGTTTGGGGAGAATAAATATCAGAGAGACGGATTCATCGCGTTTTACGATACAGAGCCGCTGCCAAGCCCTAATCTTCCTCGGGAGGGCTAATCTGGAGTCCATTCGAGGATTCGGAGAGGGGAATCCGTCGCCATCGTCATCATCAATCATCCTCCATCACCAATTTCATGATGCTCACCGCCGTGCATGAGTAATCCCATCGTAGGCTTGCTGGACGGTGATGGGTTGGATGAGATTTACCATGTAATCGAGTTAGTTTTGTTAGGGTTTGATCCCTAGTATCCATTATATTCTAAGATTGAAGTTGCTATGACTTTGCCATGCTTAATGCTTGTCACTAGGGCTCGAGTGCCATGATTTCAGATCTGAACCTATTATGTTTTCATGAATATATGTGAGTTCTTGATCCTATCTTGCAAGTCAATAGTCACCTACTATGTGTTATGATCTGGCCTCCCTGAAGTGACAATAATCGGGACCACTCCCGGCGATGACCGCAGTTTGAGGAGTTCATGTATTCACTAAGTGCTAATGCTTTGGTCCGGTACTCTATTAAAAGGAGGCCTTAATATCCCTTAGTTTCCATTAGGACCCTGCTGCCACGGGAGGGTAGGACAAAAGATGTCATGCAAGTTCTTTTTCATAAGCACGTATGACTATATTCGAAATACATGCCTACATTACATTGATGAACTGGAGCTAGTTCTATGTCACCCTATGTTATAACTATTGCATGATGAATTGCATCCGACATAATTATCCATCATTGATCCATTGCCTACGAGCTTTTCACATATTGAACTTTGCTTAGTTACTTCTCTGTTGCCACTGTTACGATCACCACAAAACTGCTACTGTTACTTTTGCCACCGCTACTTCCATACTACTTTGCTACTAAATATTTTGCTATAGATATTAAGTCTTTCAGGTGTGGTTGAATTGACACGAACTTTACTGGAAACACCCGTGTTTAATAGTCTTTATAACGACGGAGTAATTGCCTGACCGTTGTCATCCTGAGGTGGCTCTAGGTCTTCTATCCTTCGAGTGAAACCTTGTACTCCGAGTGAATAACGACGGTCGAGTGGAAGTAGGATAACCGAGTGGATCTTCTGTTGAGTGAATTGCACTCTGCGGTCATTTCAGTCCGTATCTTCTTTCTAACTTTGTAGGCCTTGACCTCTTGTGTAGTGTCCTTGGGTAGGGCATGTAGGTCAGGCCTAAGACTCTACCCTAGGTACATGTCATCGTCATTAGCCCCTGAATGGATTGAGGTCTGAGTGAAGAAGGATTGAAGCTGACTTCGTCCCGACTCAATGTCTCGGAGACACTTTTTAGGAGACTGAAAGTATGTGACTTGTTAAATCCTGCGTCAGTCACGTTGATCGATTATGGCTTCTTGAGTATCCAAGTGAAACAAATAGTAGAACATCGAAAAGACTGGATTTGGATATCTCTGACACAATCGATTGATTTGCTGGACCCGGATTTTGCAGGATTCAAAATTTGGAGAAGCGCACGGGCTGGCTGCATCGCGGTAAGCAGGGAAAGTGGGGAGGGACTCCTCGATCTTCGCCCCACTTTTTTCGCCATGTATTAGGCTGGCGTCGGTTGCGGGGTGCACTAAGATTGTGCTGGCCCACAGGTCAGCCACTCGGATATGCGGGTATGAAAGACGACGCAGCCGAGGCATGCAATAGTGTCCTCCACTTTTCCCTTTATTCTCTGTATCTCCGCCTCATCCACCTTAGTGCACTGCCGCCCGGTTCGCTTCCATCGACCACCGCGGAGATGGCGAAGGACAAGACGAAGGCGCTGGAGCACGCCAAGAAGGGGGCCAAGGGGAAGAAGGGGTCGAGCTCATGCCCGACTCTGCCGCCGGGCTGGATCCAAGGCGATTGGATCCCCTCATCGGTCACGGAGGAATATCTCGAGGGGCTCGTCACTGACGGCCTATTGGCCCCTGGCTCCTGGAGTCAGCCGGAGGGGGAGTTCGAGGCTGCACCATGCCCTGGAGAGAGGGTTCTTCTCCTCACTCACGTAGAGAAAGGTTTCTCCTTGCCCCCATCCATTTTCCGTGGTTTCTTGAACTTCTTTGGCGCACAAATCCACCACCTCCCTCCAAATGTCATATCGTACCTTGCTACCTTTGTCTCAATGTGTGAGAATTTCTTGGGTTGCCGCCCCCACTAGGGTTCTTCAAACACATCTTCACCTACCGCTCCCAGTCGGTTAAGAAGGCAAATTCGAGTGACACAAAGACCAATGTGATTTAGCTGTGTGGGGGCTTGGGTGTCCAGATGAGAGGTAGAGGCGCCTTTCCTTCTATGACCTTTCCTGAGTCAGTCAGGGGTTGGCAGTCGACCTGGTTCTATTGCAACGACGTTCTGACCCCTGATTCGTCGATTGGCCTCCCCCTTACATGTCGGAGAGACTCAATGCTCCTCACTCGCTGATAGTGGACGAGGAGGAGAAAGCTAAGGTGGCGATTCTGGTAGATGCGGTGGTCGAGTTGATCCGGGGCGGGGTGACAGGCATGGATTTGTTGGAAGTGTTTCTCAGTCAATGCATCCAGCCTCTGCAAGCATGTGACCACCACATGTGGTTGTATTCAGGGGCAGACAACACCACTCGGACCCATCAGGAGGAAGTCAAGGAAGAGATCGTGGCACAGTGGCTCAGGAGCATCACTGGGAACCGCGACAACCCGCGTGGATCCAAACGGATCTTGCCATTCGACACCGAGCATCTTCTAGGAGAGGTGGGACATAAATTGTCGAGTGTTTTCCCTTTTTTCAATATGCAACTGAATTGAGTACTGACTGGCTTTGATATTTGTGTTCCGTAGGCGTTCATGAAGATGTATTCGCCTGTGCCGAATGGCGAGGAACTTGTTGAAGGAATGGAGAGCGATGGTGGCAGTGCTGAAATGGACTACACCCACAACAGTGAAGATGACAGTGATGATTCAAAGGGAAGTGAGGAAGTCGAGTCTTGATGTCTACTACGCAACTTTATTCTTGTAGACTCGTGTTGGGCTTCCAAGCGCAGAGTTTTGTAGGACAGTGGCAATTTTCCCTCAAGTGGATGACCTAAGGTTTATCAATTCGTGGGAGGCGTAGGATGAATATAGTCTCTCTCAAGCAACCCTGCAATCAAATACTAGAAGTCTCTTGTGTCCCCAACACACCAAATACAATGGAAAATTGTATAGGGTGCACTAGTTTGGCGAAGAGATGGTGATTAGAGTGTAGTATGGATAGTAGATATGAGTTTTTGTAGTGCGAACAATAAAAAACAGCAAGGTAGTAATAGTAAAACGGAGCACAAACGGTATTGCAATGATGGAAAATGAGGCGTAGGGTGCATACTTTCACTAGTGCAACCTCTCAACAATGCTAACATAGTTGGATCATAAGAATATCCCTCAGAGTGCAATAAAGAATCACTCCCGAGTTCCTATTAGCGGAGAACAAAAGATAGAAATTGTTTGTAGGGTACGAAACCACCTCAAAGCTATTCTTTCCGATCAATCTATCCTAGAGTTTGTACTAAAATAATACAAAGCTATTCTTTTCGATCGATCTATCAAGATTTCGTACTAAAATAACACCATATATGACACACATCAACCAACTCTCATGTCACCTAGATACTCCAATGTCACCACAAGTATCCGTGAGTTAATTCTACGATATGCATCAAACAACTTCATGATCATAATATTCAATCCACACAAAGAACTATAAGGAGACCCCAAAGTTTCTCTCGGAGAAAAGATAATAAAAACATGCATCAACCCCTATGCATAGATTACCCCAATGTCACCTCGGGAATCTGCAAGTTGAGTGCCATAACATACATCAAGTGAATCAATATGATACCCCATTGTCACCTCAAGTATTCATACCGCAAGACATACATCATGTGTTCTCAGATCTGAACATTCAATCCGACAAGACAAAACTTCAAAGGGTAAAGATTCAATTCATCACAACAAGAGTAGAGAGGGGAGAAACATCATATGATCCATCTATGTTAACAAAGCCCATGATACATCAAGATCATGACATCTCAAGATCACGAGAGAGAGATTAAACACATAGATACTGGTACAAACCCTCAGCCCCGAGGGTGGACTACTCCCTCCTCATCGTGGTGGCCGCCGGGATGATGAATATGGCCACTCGTGATGATCTCCCCCTCCGGCAGGGTGCTGGAACGGGCTCTCGATTGGTTTTTGGTGGCTACAGAGGCTTGCAGCAGCGGAACTTTCGATCTAGGGTTTCTCCGAGGGTTTTTGCAATATTTGAGAATTTATAGGGCAAAGAGGGGTGCAGGAGGCCATCAAGGTGGGCACAACCCACCGGGACGCGCCTGGGGGCCAAGCTTGACCTGGTGGGTTGTGCCCCCCTCGGGGCACCCCCCAGGTGCTGCTCTGGCCCATTGGTACTCTTCTGGTCCATAAAAATCCACAAAAAGTTTCGCGGTGTTTGGAGAACTTTCATTTCTGCACAAATAATAACACCATGGTAGTTCTTTTGAAAATAGCGTCAGTCCGGGTTAGTTCCATGCAAATCATACCAAAACCATATAAAATTATTGTAAACACGGCATGAATACTTCATAAATTATAGATACGTTGAAGACGTATCAAGTCTCCTCCACACACCGAGTGTCGATCCAAACAAACTCAAGACCCTCGCTCGGCCAAGGCAAGGCCAGGGCATCGAGTGTTAGGAATCCAAAACGCACTCGGACTGCAACACCGGAGCCGATTGAAAAGTCAGCAAAATAGGCGAAAGTAGCGCCAGTGAAACCTCAGAAGGCTCTCCCTCGAATTAAGGTCTCGGTGCGTATCGCTTCAACGTGAGTGCACTTCTTCTTTTTTCTTCCTTCCTGCTACTGCAGAACTTCATGTCTTTGTTGACTGAATGAACCTTGCGTCTCAGAGCTGCTACTTTGATAACATCGCCCGAGCAGACTGATGAGGAACATGCGGAGGAGGAAACTGCAGACGCAGCTACCTCTCGACGAGGTACGACGTGTTTGCACTCTGTTTTGCTTCATTGGTTGGTTTGTCGATTGAATGAGTTGTTGTTTTCAAGTGGTAGCAGAGCCAACAGACATCATCCTTCTGGGTGATGACGATGAAGATGAGCTCCCGAAAGGTGCGGGCGGTGAAGGCGCGACCTCGAGCAATCCTCGCAGTTTCACTTGGAGGGTACCATCAAGCAGAACACCTCGAGTACAACCCACTACGGTGCTTCAGGAGCCTTGTGGTTTGTCCCGAGCTGGCGTTATCTCCACTGCTCCACTAACGACTGCCCTCCCTTTGGTGAAAATTCTTCCAGTTTCGGACCTGCTGGCCAACCTCAAGTGTTGATCCCTGCGACTGAATCGTCGCCCCCAGTGTCTGGTGCATTCACTCTACACCATGTTCCTGAGGACCAGATAGGGGCCAGCAAGGAAGCCATGATTCAGGCTGGCCTGATGATGCAGCGTCTAAAGGAAGTGTACGAAGCTAGCAAGTCTGCTTATGATGCCAGTTCGGCCCTTCAAGCAAATGTCCGAGTAAGTACGATTGTAAGCTGATTCTCGATTGGATTTTGTCATGTCGGTCATGATTCTGCACACCCACTAGGTGTTCTTGATTTAGTAATTGTTTGGTCATAGCTTTGCATTCTGATGCTGACCACTCAGGTCGGTCAGGCCGTGCCGAGTGGGGATTGATCTAGTGGGGGCACACTGAGTTGACCCACTAGGTGTAGTCCCTGAGAGCACTGACGAATGTTTGATCCGGCGAGGGTCTTAGAATGTTTTTGCTTGTAGTTCACCACTCGCACCGGTCAGGCTGCGCCAAGTGGGGATTGATCCAATGGGGGCACGTTGAGTGCACCCACTGGGTGTAGTCCCCGAGACCACCGTCGAATGATTAATTCAGTGGGGGTCCGAGGATGTGTTTTTTACTCGGACCGGTCAGGCCATACCGAGTAAGAAATTAATCGAGTGGGGGCATGCTGAGTGCACCCACTGGGTGTAGTCCCCAAGACCGCTATCGGATGTTTGATTCGGTGGGGGTCTTAGAATTATTTTTGGTGGTAGCAATCTGGATTTTCTCTTCTCTACTTGGAAGTAGAGGAAATATTTTGAGAATCTTTCTCGTCGTCGACTGAGTCATCTTCTTTTTTTTCATCTCAGAAATCTTGTGAACTTGGAACTCACTATGTTGCTTTGGAGAAGGAGAAGATCCAACTCCAACTCGACTTAAAATTTACCAAAAGGAACTTGGAGCGTGCTCAGACGGAGGTAAAGACCATGGGAGGTAAATCCTATCGATTGAATGTACTATTGTACTTTTGTTCTGTCCTTTGAACCAAGTAGTTTTACTCGAACAGATGTGCGTAATGAAAAACCAACAACTTCAAGCGAGACTCAGGAATGTTATTTCTTTAGACATCATGAAGCAGGCCCTGGAGAAGAAGGATGAGGAACTCGCGGGTGCCCAGAGGGTGGCCAAGGAGAAAATTGAGGCCACTGAAGTGAAGCTAGCTTCAGTCGGCAAGCCTTAAAAGGAGAATGCAACCCTAAAGACTGCTATTGAGGAGGTGAAGAAGGAAGTTGCTGATGTCTACTACACAACTTTATTCTTGTAGACACGTGTTGGGTCTCCAAGCGAAAAGTTTTGTAGCACAGTAGTAACTTTCCCTCAAGTGGATGACCTAAGGTTTATCAATCTGTAAGAGGTGTAGGATGAAGATGGTCTCTCTCAAACGAGCCTGCAACCAAATACAAGAAATTTCTTGTGTCCCCAACACACCCAATACAATGGCAAATTGTATAGGTGCACTAGTTCGGCGAAGATGTGGTGATAAAAGTGTAATATTGATGGTAGAAATATATTTTTATAATCTGAATAAATAAAAACAGCAAGGTAGCAAATAGTAAACGGGCACAAAAACGGTATTGCAATGCTTAGAAACAAGGCCAAAGATCCGTACTTTCGCTAGTGCAATCTCTCAACAATGCTAATATAATTGGATCATATAACCATCCCTCAAAGTGCGATGAAGAATCACTCCAAAGTTCCTATCTAGCGGAGAACATACGAATAAATTGTTTGTAGGGTACGAAACCACCTCAAAGCTATTCTTTCCGTTCGATCTATTCAAGAGTTCATACTAAAATAACACAAAGCTATTCTTTCCGTTCAATCTATCCTAGAGTTCATACTAAAATAACACCAAAGAAAATTCATATTCATAATAGTCAATCCAACACAAAGAACTTCAAAGAGTGCCCCAAGATTTCTACCGGAGAAACAAAAGACAAGAACGTGCATCAACCCCTATGCATAGATTACCCCAATGTCACCTCGGGAAACCGCGAGTTGAGTGCCAAAACATATATCAAGTGAATCAATACGATACCCCATTGTCACCATGAGTATTCAATTGCAAGACATATATCAAGTGTTCTCAAATCCATAAAAGTATTCAAGCCGATAAAAATGAAATCTCAAAGGGAAAAACTTAATTCATCACAACAAGATAGTGAGGGGAAAACATCATATGACCCGACTATATTAACAAAGCCAGCGATACATCAATATCGTGACATCTCAAGAACACGAGAGAAGGAGATTAAACACATAGCTACTGGTACAAACCCTCAGCCCCGAGGGTGGACTACTCCCTCCTCATCGTGGTGGCCGTCGGGATGATGAAGATGGCCACCGGTGATGATTCCCCCCTCCGGCAGGGTGACAGAACGGGGTCTAGATTGGATCTCGTGGATACAGAGGCCTTGCAGCAGCGGAACTTCCGATCTAGGGCTACCCCGAAGGGTTTTGGAATATTGGGATTTTATTGGGCGAAGAAGGGGTGCGGGAGGCCACCGAGGTGGGCACCACCCACCTAGGTGCGCCTAGGGGCCCAGACGCGCCTTAGTGGGTTGTGACCCCCTCGGGGCACCCCCCAGGTGCTGCTCTGGCCCATCCTGAGTGTTCTGGTCAATAAAAAATCTCCAAAAAGTTACGCGGTGTTTGGACTCTGTTTGATATTGATTTCCCGCGATGTAAAAAACAAGCAAAAAACAACAACTAGCACTGGGTCAATAGGTTAGTCCCAAAAAATGAAATAAAGTTGCTATAAAATGATTGTAAAACACCCAAGAATGATAATATAACAGCATGAATACTTCATAAATTATAGATATGTTGGAGACGTATCAGCTGCCCAACT
Source organism: Triticum dicoccoides (assembly GCF_002162155.2). NCBI lineage: Eukaryota > Viridiplantae > Streptophyta > Magnoliopsida > Poales > Poaceae > Triticum > Triticum dicoccoides. Next base: position 439,089,622 of record NC_041387.1, read on the forward strand.
CAAGGAGGAGAAGATCGTCTTGGCCGACAAGGTGGGCCAGCTCACCCCAAAGAGGGACGAGCTCGAGGAATACTTGGGGAAGCTTGCGAAGAAAATGTACATCATGCTTGAAGGTACCTTTTTCCATCCGAGTGAATTCTCGACAGCTTCGAAAACAATGCTGCTGCTAACTTTTTCCTTTGTGCAGAATTCTGCCAGAACTTCGAGCAAGAGACAGAACAAATTGAACCAGTCTGGACCCCACCAAGTCAGTCATCAAAGATGTTGCTGCTATGAACGTGTGATACATCTCCAACGTATCTATAATTTTTGATTGTTCCATACTATTATATTACCTGTTTTGGATGCTTATGGGCTTTATTTTATACACTATTATCATTTTTGGGACTAACCTACTAACCCGAGGCCCAACCCATATTGCTGTTTTTTTGCCTATTTCAGTATTTCGAAGAAAAGGAATATCAAACGGAGTCCAAACGGAATGAAACCTTCGGGAGCGTTATTTTTGGAACAAATCTAATCCGGAGAGCTTGGAGTGCAAGTCAAGAAAGCTCCAAGGGCCCCACGAGATAGGAGGGCGCCCCCCTGTAGGGCGTGCCCCCTATCTCGTGGGCCCCTCGGGCGTCCGCCGACGTACTTCTTCTTCCTATATATACCTACAGACCCCGAAAACATCCAGGGGCACCACAAAACACAATTTCCACCACCGTAACCTTCTGTATCCGCGAGATCCCATCTTGGAGCCTTCGCCGGCACTCTGCCGGAGGGGGAATCAACCATGGAGGGCCTCTACATCAACATCTTTGCCCCTCCTATGAGTTGTGAGTAGTTTACCACAGACCTACGGGTCCATAGTTATTAGCTAGATGGCTTCTTCTCTCTTTTTGGATCTCAATACAATGTTCTCCCCCTCTCTTGTGGACATCTATTCGATGTAATCTCTTCGAGATCCGATGAATTGTGGGTTTATGATCAGATTTATCTATGGATATTAATTGAATCTTCTCTGAATTCTTTTATGTATGATTGAGTTATCTTTGGAAGTCTCTTCGAATTATCGGTTTGGTTTGGCCTACTAGATTGATCTTTCTTGCCATGGGAGAAGTGCTTAGCTTTGGGTTCAATCTTGTGGTGTTCTTACCCAGTGACAGAAAGGGTTGCAAGACACGTATTGTATTGTTGCCATCGAGGATAACAAGATGGGGTTTATACCATATTGCATGTGTTTATCCCTCTACATCATGTCATCTATCTTAATGCGTTACTCTTTTCTTATGAACTTAATACTCTAGATGCAGGCAGGAGTTGGTCGATGTGTGGAGTAATAGTAGTAGATGCAGGCAGGAGTCGGTCTACTTGTTATGGATGTGATGCGTATATACATGATCATGCCTAGATAACGTCATAATTATTCACTTTTCTATCAATTGCTTGACAATAATTTGTTCACCCACCTTAATACTTATGCTCTCGAGAGAAGCCTCTAGTGAAACGTATGGCCCCCGGGTCTATCTCTTATCATATTTGCTTTCAATCTACTTTTATTTGCATCTTTACTTTTCTGCATCTATATCACAAAATACCAAAAATATTATTATCTCTCTATCAGATCTCACTTTTGCAAGTGGCCGTGAAGGGATTGACAACCACTTTATTGCATTGGTTGCGAGTTCTCAGTTTGTTTGTGTAGGTGCGTGGGACTTTTGAGGAGCCTCCTACTAGATTGATACCTTGATTCTCAAAACTGAGGGAAATACTTACGCTACACTTTGCTGCATCACCCTCTCCTCTTCGGGGAAAACCAACGCTAGCTCAAGACGTAGCAAGAAGGATTTCTGGCGCCGTTGCCGGGGAGGTCTTCGCTCAAGTCAAGACATACCAAGTACCTATCACAAACTTATCTCCCTCGCATTTACATTATTTGCCATTTGCCTCTCGTTTTCCTCTCCCCCACTTCACCCTTGCCGTTTTATTCGCCCACTCTTTCCCAATCTCCTCCCCTCTTTTTGCTTGCCTTTTTCCGTTGCCCGTGTGTTTGCTCGTTTACCTCGTCTTTATGGCTAGCTCAATTTTTATCCCTTCATCTCCCGACTTTGAAGTTCTCCACTTCAAACAAAGACAAGGTGAAAATTTAAAAGATGCTTGGTTTAGGATGTTAGAATCTTATCGTAGTTGTGCCCTAGAAGGAGATTTCAAGATTTTAATTCTCAATTTTTACACTGGGTTAACCTTACCCCACAAACAACTCCTTGATGTTGCCGCAGAAGGGGAATTTATTGAGATTGATCCTAGTTCTGCCTATGAAATTTAGAGGGGATAGTAGGAATACTTCCCCGACAAGAAAGATCATCTTTATCCTGTGAAGGAACCCAAATTTTAGAGAAACTTCTTGAATTGCAAAAACTTGTTGAATATTTTAAGAATATTGTTGCAAGTATCAACCGCATGAATAATTTGATCACACTTTACAAGAAGCGGTTGGATGCCTTAGATCTTAGGATCTCTGAACATGAAGGGAAATGCAAAGATCCTCCCGGACTTGAGCATAACCCCATTAAAAATACGAGTGCCAAAGATGGCACTACTTAGATCTATCTTCGCTTTTATGCCTAGCTAGGGGCGTTAAACGATATCGCTAGTTGGGAGGCAACCCAATTTTCTTTATGTTCTTTGTTTTTGTTCCTGCTTAGTGTTAAATTTTGTTTCTACTTTCTGTTTAGATGTGTTTTTATCTTTTGTTTAGTGTTTGTGCCAAGTACAACCTATAGGATAAACTATGATGATAGTTGATTTGATTCTGCTGAAAAACAGAAACTTTGCGCTGACGAGAAAAAATTCAATAAATCACAGAAAAGAGATTTTGCATTGATTCTTTTTTCTGCTGATCAATAAACAAAATTTCCAGTACTTCATATTTTTGTAGGATTTTTCGAGTTCCAGAAGTTTGCGTTAGTTACAGATTGCTACAGACTGTTCTGTTTTTGACAGATTCTGTTTTTTGTGTGTTGTTTGCTTATTTCAATGCATATATGGCTAATAAATTAGTTTATAAACCATAAGGAAGTTGGAATACATTAGGTTTAACACCAAAATAAATAAAGAATGAGTTCATTACAGTAACTTATGTGGTGGTTTTGTTTTCTTTCACTAACGGAGCTTATAAGATTTCTTGTTGAGTTTTGTGTTGTGAAGTTTTCAAGTTTTGGGTAAAGCTTTTATGGACTATGGAATAAAGAGTGGCAAGAGCCTAAGCTTGGGGATGCCCAAGCCACCCCAAGATATTCAAGAATAGCCGAAAGCCTAAGCTTGGGGATGCCCCGGGAAGGCATCCCCTCTTTTGTCTTTGTTCATTGGTAACTTTACTTGGAGCTATATTTTTATTCACCACATGATATGTGTTTTGCTTGGAGCGTCGTGTATTATATTGGTCTTTGCTTGTTAGTTTACCACAATCATACTTGATGTAACACACCTTTTGGGAGAAGCCTATTTGATTAGAATTTGCTAGAATACTCTATGTGCTTCACTTATATCTTTTGCGCTTGATAGTTTTTGCTCTAGTACTTCACTTATATCTTTTAGAGCATGGTGGTGGATTAATTTTATAGAAATTACTAGTATCTCATGCTTCACTTATATTATTTTGAGAGTCTCTTAGAACAGCATGGTATTTGCTATGGTTTTAATTTGGTCCTAGAATGATGAGCATCCAAGTTGGGTATAATAAAAACTATCATAGAAAGTGAATTGGATGCTATGATCAATTTGATGCTTGATAATTGTTTTGAGATATGGAGGTAGTAATATTAAAGTCATGCTAGTTGGGTAATTATGGATTTAAAGAATGCCCGTGTTGAAGTTTGTGATTCCTGTAGCATGCACATATGGTGAACCGCTTTGTGATTAAGTTGGAGCACAATTTTATTTATTGAATGTCTTCCTTATGAGTGGCAGTCGGGGACGAGCGATGGTCCTTTCCTACCAATCTATCCCCCAAGGAGCATGCGCGTAGTGCTTTGGTTTTTGATGACTTCTAAATTTTTACAACAAGTATATGAGTTCTTTTGACTAATCTTGAGTCCATGGATTATACGCACCCTTTCACCCCTCCATTATTGCTAGCCTCTCTTGTACCATGCAAATTTTCGCCGGTACCATACACCCACCATATACCTTCCTCAAAACAGCCACCATACCTACCTATTATGGCATTTCCATAGCCATTCCAAGATATATTGCCATGTACCTTTCCACTATTCCATTTATTATGACACGTTTCATCATTGTCATATTGCTCTTTGCATGATCATGTAGTTGACATCGTATTTGTGGCAAAGCCACCATCATAATCTTCATACATGTCGCTCTTGATTCATTGCATATCCCGGTATACCGCCAGAGGCATTCACATAGAGTCATATCTTGTTCTAGCTTGGAGTTGTAAATCCATAAAAGTGTGATGATCTTCATTATTAGAGCATTGTCCCAGTTAGGAAAGGATGATGAAGACTACGATTCCCCCACAAGTCGGGATGAGACTTCGGACTTTACAAAAAAAAAGAGAAAGGCCAAAAAAAAGGCCAAAGAAAAAAAAGAGAAAGAGAAAAAAGAAAAAAAAGAATGAGAGAAAAAGAGAGAAGGGACAATGCTACTATCTCTATTTCCACACTTGTGCTTCAAAATAGCACCATGATCTTCATGATAGAGAGTCTCATATGTTGTCACTTTCATATACTAGTGGGAATTTTTCATTATAGAACTTGTCTTGTATATTCCAATGATGGGCTTCCTCAAAATGCCCTAGGTCTTCGTGAGCGAGCAAGTTGGATGCACCCCCACTAGTTTTCTTTTGTTGAGCTTTCATATATTTATAGCTCTAGTGCATCCGTTGCATGGCAATCCCTACTCACTCACATTGATATCTATTAATGGGCATTTCCATAGCCTGTTGATACGCCTAGTTGATGTGAGACTATCTTCTCCTTTTTTGTCTTCTCCACAACCACCATTCTATTCCACATATAGTGCTATGTCCATGGCTCACGCTCATGTATTGCGTGAAAGTTGAAAGAGTTTGAGATTATTAAAGTATGAAACAATTGCTTGGCTTGTCATCGGGGTTGTGCATGATTAAATACTTTGTGTGATGAAGATGAAGCATAGCCAGACTATATGATTTTGTAGGGATAACTTTATTTTGGCCATGCTATTTTGAGAAGACATGATTACTTGCTTAGTACGCTTGAAGTATTACTATTTCTTATGTCAATATGAACTTTTATTTTGTATTCATTTGGATCTGAACATTCATGCCACAATGAAAGAAAATTACATTATGAATTATGCTAGGTAGCATTCCACATCAAAAATTCTCTTTTATCATTTACCTACTCGAGGACGAGCAGGAATTAAGCTTGGGGATGCTTGATACGTCTCCAACGTATCTATAATTTTTTATTGTTCCATACTGTTATATTACCTGTTTTGGATGCTTATGGGCTTTATTTTATACATTATTATCATTTTTGGGACTAACCTACTAACCGGAGGCCCAGCCCATGTTGCTGTTTTTTTGCCTATTTCAGTATTTCGAAGAAAAGGAATATCAAACGGAGTCCAAACGGAATGAAACCTTCGGGAGCATTATTTTTGGAACAAATCTGACCCGGAGAGCCTGGAGTGCAAGTCAAGAAAGCTCCGAGGGCCCCACGAGATAGGAGGGCGCCCCCCTTGTCTCGTGGGCCCCTCGGCCGTCCACCGACGTACTTCTTCTTCCTATATATACCTACAGACCCCGAAAAAATCCAGGGGCACCACGAAACACAATTTCCACCACCGTAACCTTCTGTATCCGCGAGATCCCATCTTGGAGCCTTTGCCGGCACTCTGCCATAGAGGGAGTCGACCATGGAGGGCCTCTACATCAACATCTTTGCCCCTCCTATGAGTTGTGAGTAGTTTACCACAGACCTATGGGTCCATAGTTATTAGCTAGATGGCTTCTTCTCTCTTTTTGGATCTCAATACAATGTTCTCCCCCTCTCTTGTGGAGATCTATTCGATGTAATCTCTTTTTGCGGTGTGTTTGTCGAGATCCGATGAATTGTGGGTTTATGATCAGATTTATCTATGGATATCAATTGAATCTTCTCTGAATTCTTTTATGTATGATTGAGTTATCTTTGCAAGTCTCTTTGAATTATCGGTTTGGTTTGGCCTACTAGATTGATCTTTCTTGCCATGGGAGAAGTGCTTAGCTTTGGGTTCAATCTTGCGGTGTTCTTACCCAGTGAGAGAAAGGGTTGCAAGACGCGTATTGTATTGTTGCCATCGAGGATAACAAGATGGGGTTTATATCATATTGCATGTGTTTATCCCTCTACATCATGTCATCTTGCTTAATGCGTTACTCTGTACTTATGAACTTAATACTCTAGATGCAGGCAAGAGTCGGTCGATGTGTGGAGTAATAGTAGTAGATGCAGGCAGGAGTCGGTCTACTTGTTATGGACGTGATGCCTATATACATGATCATGCCTAGATAACGTCATAATTATTCACTTTTCTATCAATTGCTTGACAGTAATTTGTTCACCCACCATAATACTTATGCTCTCGAGAGAAGCCTCTAGTGAAACCTATGGCCCCCGGGTCTATCTCTTATCATATTTGCTTTCAATCTACTTTTATTTGCATCTTTACTTTTCTGCATCTATATCACAAAATACCAAAAATATTATTATCTCTCTATCAGATCTCACTTTCGCAAGTGGCCGTGAAGGGATTGACAACCCCTTTATTGCGTTGGTTGCGAGTTCTCAGTTTATTTGTGTAGGTGCGTGGGACTTTTGAGGAGCCTCCTACTGGATTGATACCTTGGTTCTCAAAACTGAGGGAAATACTTACGCTACACTTTGCTGCATCACCCCCTCCTCTTCGGGGAAAACCAACGCTAGCTCAAGACATAGCAATGTGCTGCGACTTGAAACTCGCCTTGAAAGTGTCTTGGGGTATGTCACTCGGCTGAAGGTTGCACTGACAAGAATAGACAAAGAACTGTGGTCAAAAGATGTGCTCCGGAACGATCTCGAGTCGCTAATGGTTTGGCTCAATGAGATTCCTGGTCAAGTGCAGGCATGGAAGAAATAAGCTACTCGCTATGAAGCTGATGTGGCCCTCCCGCTTGTTTGCGTTAATTGTAAGGACGCCAGGGAAGACAAGCTGAAGGCTCTTCAAGTGGCAAACATGTAGAAGCTCTAGTTTGAAGATTTTATGAAGACCTTCATTGAGGTAGCCACTCGGACCGCAGATGGCATTGACTTGGACACCATTGTCGAGCCCGTGAGTCCTCCCAATGCATGAAAAAACTTTATTATTCGAACTTATTCGCCTCGAAATGCTGAGTGATCCTGTAACCGTTACACTCGTTCGGGCATGCCGCCCTAGTACTTTTGCTTGCACTTCTGAACTTGATGGATTTATCTGAATATTGCTTTCCAGTTTACTGCATGTTCCGACTAAACGAATTTTTGAACTTAGGAAAGCCCCCGAGTGGGAGGGATGCTCTCACTCGGAGTAGATTTTTAACTTAAGCGAGGACTGGCTCACAGCTAAACCTCCGAGTGGGAGGGATGCTCTCACTCGGTGTAGATTTTAACTTAGGCAAGGACTGGATCACAGCTAAGCCCCCGAGTGGGAGGGATGCTCTCAGTCGGAATAGATTTTTAACTTAGGCGAGGACTGACACACGGCTAAGCCCCCGAGTGGGAGGGATGCTCTCACTCGGAGTAGTTTTTTAACTTAGGAGAGGACTAGCTCGCGGGTAAGCCCCCTAGTAGGAGGGATGCTCTCACTCGGAGTAGATTTTTAAGTTAGGCAATGAGTGGCTTGCAGCTAAGCCTCCGAGTGGGAGGGATGCTCTCACTCGGAGTAGATTTATAACATAGGCGAGGAATGGCTCGCGGCTAAGCCCCCGAGTGGGAGGGACGCTCTCACTCGAAATAGATTTTTAACTTAGGCAAGGACTGGCTCACGGCGAAGCCCTCGAGTGGGAGGGATGCTCTCACTCGGAGTAGTTTTTTAACTTAGGCGAGGATTGGCTCGCGCTAACCCCCGAGTGGGAGGGATGCTCTCACTCGGAGTAGATTTTTAACTTAGGCGAGGACTGGCTCATGAATAAGCCTCCGAGTAGGAGAGATGCTCTCACTCGGAATATATTTTTAACCGAGGTAAGGATAGGCTCACGGCTAAGCCCCCGAGTGGGAGGGACGCTCTCACCAGAGAAGTTTCTTAACTTAGGTGAGGACTGATACGTCTCCAACGTATCTATAATTTATTATTGTTCCATGCTATTATATTACCCCTTTTGGATGTTTATGGGCTTTATTTTACACATTTATATCATTTTTGGGACTAACCTACTAACCGGAGGCCCAACCCGTATTGCTGTTTTTTTGCCTATTTCAGTATTTCGAAGAAAAGGAATATCAAACGGAGTCCAAACGGAATGAAACCTTTGGGAGCGTGATTTTTGGAACGAACGTGATCCAGAGGACTTGAAGTGCAAGTCAAGAAGCAGCCGAGGCTCCCACGAGATAGGAGGGCGCCCCCCTGTAGGGCGTGCCCCCTGTCTCGTGGGCCCCTCGGGCATCCACCGACGTACTTCTTCCTCCTATATAAGCTTGCGTACCCCGAAAATATCAATGGGCAGGACGAAACACAATTTCCACCACCGTAACCTTCTATATCCGCGAGATTCGATCTTGGAGCCTTCGCCGGCACTCTGCCGGAGGGGGGATCGACCATGGAGGGCTTCTACATCAACACCCTTGCCTCTCCGATGAGTTGTGAGTAGTTTACCACAGACCTACGCGTCCATAGTTATTAGCTAGATGGCTTCTTCTCTCTTTTTGGATCTCAATACAATGTTCTCCCCCTCTCTTGTGGAGAACTATTCGATGTAATCTCTTTTTGCAGTGTGTTTGTCGAGATCCGATGAATTGTGGGTTTATGATCAGATTTATCTATGGATAATAATTGAATCTTCTCTGAATTCTTTTATATGATTGAGTTATCTTTGCAAGTCTCTTAGAATTATTGGTTGGTTTGGCCTACTAGATTGATCTTTCTTGCCATGGGAGAAGTGCTTAGCTTTGGGTTCAATATTGCGGTGTTCTTACCCAGTGACAGAAAGGGTTGCAAGACACGTATTGTATTGTTGCCATCGAGGATAAAAAGATGGGGTTTATATCATATTGCTTGAGTTTATCCCTCTACATCATGTCATCTTTCTTAATGTGTTACTCTGTTCTTATGAACTTAATACTCTAGATGCATGCTGGATAGCGGTCGATGTGCGGAGTAATAGTAGTAGATGCAGGCATGAGTTGGTCTACTTGTTATGGACGTGATGCCTATATACATGATCATGCCTAGATAACGTCATAATTATTCGCTTTTCTATCAATTGCTCGACAGTAATTTGTTCACCCACCATAATACTTATGCTCTCGAGAGAAGCCTCTAGTGAAACCTATGGCCCCCGGATCTATCACTTATCATATTTGCTTTCAATCTACTTTTATTTGCATCTTTATTTTCTGCATCAATATTATAAAATACCAAAAGTATATTTATCTTATCATACTATCTGTATCAGATCTCACTTTCGCAAGTGGCCGTGAAGGGATTAACAACCCCTTTGTCGTGTTGGTTGTGAGTTTTTTGTTTGTTTGTGTAGGTTCGTGGAACTTGTTGAGGAGCCTCCTACTGGATTAATACCTTGGTTCTCAAAAACTGAGGGAAATACTTACGCTACTATTGCTGCATCACCCTCTCCTCTTCGAGGAAAACCAACGCAAGCTCAAGACGTAGCAAGAAGGATTTATGGTGCCGTTGCCGGAGAGGTCTTCGCTCAAGTCAAGACATACCAAGTACCCATCACAAACTCATCTCCCTCACATTTACTTTATTTGCCATTTGTCTCTCATTTTCCTCTCCCCCACTTCACCCTTGCCGTTTTATTCGCCCTCTCTTTCCCAATCTCCTCCTCTCTTTTCCGCTTGCCTTTTTTCTGTTGCCCGTGTGTTTGCTCGTTTATCTTGTCGTTATGGCTAGTCCCCCTATCCTTATTATCACTCCCGAACAAGAAATTCTCAATTTTAAGCAAAGGGAGGGAGAAAATTTAAAAGATGCTTGGCATAGAATTTGCAATGCCCAATATAAATCTTCTAGGAAGCTTTCCACTTCCGTTCTTCTCTGCAATTTTTATGTAGGCATTACTCCTTGCAATAGATGTGTTCTTGATATTGCTACCGGAGGTGATTTCATGAGTAGCCATACGTTTGATGCTTATAATGCCATGTTGGATTTGTTTGGCCCTCCACCTCTTTTGGTCAATGGAACCATTTTAACTTTAGAACACGTTATGCAACGACTTGATATTATTGAAAATAAAATTTCCACTGTTGAGTTGATTGAAAATTTGGATAAAAAGATTCATAGTCATATCACCCAATATGGATCTAGGGTTGGAGTTACTTTGAAAAATCTTAAAGAGAAAGAACCTATAATTAATGAAAAAATAGATCTTGATTCTGCTAGAATTGGTAAACTTGAGGATATTATTACCAATTTAGGTTCGGCATTTTCTTCCATGAAAAACACTCCAAAACCCCCTACAAAAACCGCCAAGCTTATTTATGTTCCTAAAAATAAGGGTGAATCTTCTAGTAAGGGAGACATGGATCTCAAATCCATAAGGGCTCATCCCAATTGTCTTTTTATCGTTAAGGAACCTTTTGCTGCCGATGAATTTCTTGAAATTTTGCCTAAAGGTTTAGCCATTGCTAAAAAGGGATAAATCCCTAGAGATCACAAGTGCTCTACTTATGAGTCAAGTACCAAAGATGGCACTCGTTAGATCTATCTTCGCTTTTATGCCTAGCTAGGGGCGTCAAACGATAGCGCTAGTTGGGAGGCAACCCAATTTTCTTTGTGTTCTTTGTTTTTGTTACTGTTTAGTGTTAAATTTTGTTTCCACTTTCTGTTTAGATGTGTTTTTAGCTTTTAATTAGTGTTTGTGCCAAGTAGAACCTATAGGATAAACTATGATAATAGTTGATTTGATTCTGCTGAAAAACAGAAACTTTGCGCTCACGAGAAAAAAATCAATAAATCACAGAAACGTGCTTTTGCATTGATTCTTCTTGCTTCTGTTCAATAAACAAAATTTCCAGTACGTCCTATTTTGGTAGGAGTTTTAGAGTTCCAGAAGTTTGCGTTAGTTACAGATTGCTATAGACTGTTCTGTTTTTGACAGATTCTGTTTTTCGTGTGTTGTTTGCTTATTTTGATGCATCTATGCCTAGTAAAATAGTTTATAAACCATAGAGAAGTTGGAATACAGTAGGTTTAAACACCAAAATAAATAAAGAATGAGTTCATTACAGTACCTTATGTGGTGGTTTTGTTTTCTTTCACTAATGGAGCTTATAAGATTTCCTGTTGAGTTTTGTGTTGTGAAGTTTTCAAGTTTTGGGTAAAGATTTTATGGACTATGGAATAAGGAGTGGCAAGAGCCTAAGCTTGGGGATGCCCACGGCACCCCAAGATATTCAAGGATAGCCAAAAGCCTAAGCTTGGGGATGCCCCGGGAAGGCATCCCCTCTTTCGTCTTCGTTCATTGGTAACTTTACTTGGAGCTATATTTTTATTCATCACATGATATGTGTTTTGCTTGGAGCGTCATGTATTATATCAGTCTTTGCTTTTTAGTTTACCACAATCATCCTTGCTGTACACACCTTTTTGGAGCTATTTTATTAGAATTTGCTAGAATACTCTATGTGCTTCACTTATATATCTTTTGAGCTTGATAATTTTTGCTCTAGTGCTTCACTTATTATCTTTTAGAGCACAGTGGTGTTTTAATTTTGGAGAAATTGCTAGTCTCTCATGCTTCACTTATATTATTTTGAGAGTCTTTTAGAACAACATGGTATTTTCTTTGGTTACAAATTTGGTCCTAGAATGATGAGCATCCAAGTTGGGTATAATAAAAACTATCATAGAAGTTGAATTGGATGCTATGATCAACTTGTTGCTTGATAATTGTTTTGAGATATAAAGGTATTAATGTTAGGGTCATGCTAGTGGATAATTATGAAATTGAGAAATACTTTTGTTGAAGTTGGCAAGTCCCGTAGCATGCACGTATGGTAAAACTTGTGTGACAAATTTGTTGCATGAGGTGCTCTTTTGAGTGTCTTCCTTATGAGTGGCAGTCGGGGACGAGCGATGGAATTTTTTCCTACCAATCTATCCCTCTTGGGGCATGTGTAGTAGTACTTTGCTTCGAGGGCGAAGTAGATTTTTGCAATAAGTATTTGAGTTCTTTATGACTAATGTGAGTCCATGGATATACACACACTCATCCTTCCACTTAGCTAACCTCTATTTTACCGTGCAACTCTCGCCGGTATTGAACCCATTATTTACCTTCCTCAAAACAGCCACCATACGTACCTATTATGGCATTTTCATTGCCATTCTGAGATATATTGCCATGCAACTTTCCACCATTCCGTTTATTATGACACGTTTCATCATTGTCATATTGCTCTTTGCATGATCATGTAGTTGACATCGTATTTGTGGCAAGGCCACCTTCATAATTTTCATACATGTCGCTCTTGATTCATTGCATATCCCGGTACACCGCCGGAGGCATTCACATAGAGTCATATCTTGTTCTAGCTTTGAGTTGTAATTCTTGAGTTGTAAATCCATAAAAGTGTGATGATCTTCATTATTAGAGCATTGTCCCAAGTGAGGAAAGGATGATGAAGACTACCCCCCACAAGTCGGGATGGGACTTCGGACTTTATAAAAATAAAAGAGGCCAAAGAAGCCCATCAAAAAGAAAAAAAAAGAAAGAAAAAAAAGAGAGAAAAAGAAAAAAAGAAAAAAAAGAGAAAAAAAGAGAGAAAAAGAGAGAAGGGACAATTGCTACTATCTCTTTTTCCACACTTGTGCTTCAAAAATAGCATCATGATCTTCATGATAGAGAGTCTCATATGTTGTCACTTTCATATACTAGTGGGAATTTTTCATTATAGAACTTGGCTTGTATATTACAATGATGGGCTTCCTCAAAGTGCCCTAGGTCTTCGTGAGCAAGCAAGTTGGATGACACCCACTTAGTTTCTTTTGTTGAGCTTGCATATATTTATAGCTCTAGTGCGTCCATTGCATGGCAATCCCTACTCACTCACATTGATATCTATTGATGGGCATCTCCATAGCCCGTTGATACGCCTAGTTGATGTGAGACTATCTTCTCCTGCTTTTTGTCCTCACAACCACCATACTAGACCACCATAGTGCTATATCCATGGCTTGCGCTCATGTATTGCGTAAGAGTTGAAAAACCTGAAGCGCGTTAAAAAGTATGAACCAATTGCTCGGCTCGTCATCGGGGTTGTACATGATGGGAGTATTTTGTGTAATGAAAATGAAGCATGGCCTAACTATATTGTTTTGTAGGGATAAGCTTTCTTTGGCTATGCTATTTTGACAGGACATGATTATTTGTTAGTATGCTATGAAGCATTATTATTTTTATGTTTTATAAGCTTTTATCTTGAATCATTTGGATCTGAACATTCATGCCACATTAAAGAAAATTACATTGAGAATTATGCTAGGTAGCATTCCACATCAAAAATTTATTTTTTATCATTTACCTACTCGAGGACGAGTAGGAATTAAGCTTGGGGATGCTTGATACGTCTCCAACGTATCTATAATTTTTGATTGTTCCATGCTATTATATTACCCCTTTTGGATGTTTATGGGCTTTATTTTACACATTTATATCATTTTTGGGACTAACCTACTAACCGGAGGCCCAACCCGTATTGCTGTTTTTTTGTCTATTTCAGTATTTTGAAGAAAAGGAATATCAAACGGAGTCCAAACGGAATGAAACCTTCGGGAGCGTGATTTTTGGAACGAACGTGATCCAGAGGACTTGGAGTGCAAGTCAAGAAGCAGCCGAGGCTCCCATGAGATAGGAGGGCGCCCCCCTGTAGGGCACGCCCCCTGTCCCGTGGGCCCCTCGGGCATCCACCGGTGTACTTCTTCCTCCTATATAAGCCTACGTACCCCGAAAACATCCAGGGGCAGGACGAAACACAATTTCCACTGCCGTAACCTTCTGTATCCGCGAGATCCCATCTTGGAGCCTTCGCCGGCACTCTGCCGGAGGGGGAATCGACCATGGAGGGCTTCTACATCAACACCCTTGCCTATCCGATGAGTTGTCAGTAGTTTACCACAGACCTACGCGTCCATAGTTATTAGCTAGATGGCTTCTTCTCTCTTTTTGGACCTCAATACAATGTTCTCCCCCTCTCTTGTGGAGAACTATTCAATGTAATCTCTTTTTGCGGTGTGTTTGTCGAGATCCTATCAATTGTGGGTTTATGATCAAATTTATCTATGGATAATAATTGAATCTTCTCTGAATTCTTTTATATGATTGAGTTATCTTTGCAAGTCTCTTAGAATTATCGGTTTGGTTTGGCCTACTAGATTGATCTTTCTTGCCATGGGAGAAGTGCTTAGCTTTGGGTTCAATCTTGCGGTGTTCTTACCCAGTGAAAGAAAGGGTTGCAAGACACGTATTGTATTGTTGCCATCGAGGATAAAAAGATGGGGTTTATATCATATTTCTTGAGTTTATCCCTCTACATCATGTCATCTTTCTTAATGTGTTACTCTGTTCTTATGAACTTAATACTCTAGCTGCATGCTGGATAGCGGTCGATGTGTGGAGTAATAGTAGTAGATGCAAGCAGGAGTCGGTCTACTTGTTATGGACGTGATGCCTATATACATGACCATGCCTAGATAACGTCATGATTATTCGCTTTTCTATCAATTGCTCGATAGTAATTTGTTCACCCACCGTAATACTTATGCTCTCGAGAGAAGCCTCTAGTGAAACCTATGGCCCCCGGGTCTATCTTTATCATATTTGCTTTCAATCTACTTTTATTTGTATCTTTATTTTCTGCATCTATATTATAAAATACCAAAAATATATTTATCTTATCATACTATCTCTATCAGATCTCACTTTCGCAAGTGATCGTGAAGGGATTGACAACCCCTTTGTCGCGTTGGTTGCGAGATCTTTGTTTGTTTGTGTAGGTTCATGGGACTTGTTGAGGAGCCTCCTACTGGATTGATACCTTGGTTCTCAAAAACTGAGGGAAATACTTACGCTACTATTGCTGCATCACCCTCTCCTCTTCGAGGAAAACCAACGCAAGCTCAAGACGTAGCAAGAAGGATTTCTGGCACCGTTGCCGGGGAGGTCTTCGCTCAAGTCAAGACATACCAAGTACCCATCACAAACTCATCTCCCTCACATTTACTTTATTTGCCATTTGCCTCTCATTTTCCTCTCCCCCACTTCACCCTTGCTGTTTTATTCGCCCTCTCTTTCCCAATCTCCTCCTCTCTTTTCTGCTTGCCTTTTTTCCGTTGCCCGTGTGTTTGCTCGTTTATCTTGTCGTTATGGCTAGTCCCCCTATCCTTATTATCACTCCCGAACAAGAAATTCTCAATTTTAAGCAAAGGGAGGGAGAAAATGATAGCGCTAGTTGGGAGGCAACTAAAAACATCGAGGTGCACCGTAGATCGGGAGTTCTGCTGCCGCAAGCCTCTATAGCCACCAAAAACCAATCGGGACCCTATTCTGGCACCCTACCGGAGGGGGGATCCCTCACCGGTGGCCATCTTCATCATCTCGACGCTCTCCATGATGAGGAGGGAGTAGTTCACCCTCGGGGCTGAGGGTATGTACCAGTAGCTATGTGTTTGATCTCTCTCTCTCTCTCATGTTCTTGATATGGCACGAACTTGATGTATCGCGAGCTTTGCTATTATAGTTGGATCTTATGATGTTTCTCCCCCTCTACTCTCTTGTGATGGATTGAGTTTTTCCTTTGTAGTTATCTTACTGGATTGAGTCTTTAAGGATTTGAGAACACTTGATGTATGTCTTGCATGTGCTTATCTGTGGTGACAATGGGATATTCACGTGATCTACTTGATGTACATTTTGGTGATCAACTTGCGGGTTCAGTGACCTTGTGAACTGATGCATAGGGGTTGGCACATGTTTTCGTCTTGACTCTTCGGTAGAAACTTTGGGGCACTCTTTGCAGTACTTTGTGTTGGTTGAATAGATGAATCTGAGATTGTGTGATGCATATCGTATAATCATGCCCACAGATACTTGAGGTGACATTGGAGTATCTAGGTGACATTAGGGTTTTGGTTGATTTGTGTCTTAAGGTGTTATTCTAGTACGAACTCTATGGTAGATCGAACAGAAAGAATAGCTTCGTGTTATTTTACTACAGACTCTTGAATAGATCGATCAGAAAGGATAACTTTGAGGTGGTTTCGTACCCTACAATAATCTCTTCGTTTGTTCTCCACCATTAGTGACTTTGGAGTGACTCTTTGTTGCATGTTGAGGGATAGTTATATGATCCAGTTATGTTATTGTTGTTGAGAGAACTTGCACTAGTGAAAGTATGAACCCTAGGCCTTGTTTCCTACCATTGCAATACCGTTTACGCTCACTTTTATCGCTTGCTACTTTGCTGTTTTTATAATTTCAGATTACAAAAACCTATATCTACTATCCATATTGCACTTGTATCACCATCTCTTCGCCGAATTAGTGCACCTATACAATTTTCCATTGTATTGGGTGTGTTGGGGACACAAGAGACTGTTTGTTATTTTGTTGCAGGGTTGTTTGAGAGAGATCATCTTCAACCTACGCCTCACACAGATTGATAAACCTTAGGTCATCCACTTGAGGGAAATTTGCTACTGTCCTACAAACCTCTACACTTGGAGGCCCAACAACATCTACAAGGAGAAGGTTGCATAGTAGACATCAGCCCCTCGGAGAAGTTTTTTTAACTTAGGCAAGGACTGGCTCGCGGCTAAGCCCCCGAGTGGGAGGGACGCTCTAACTCGGAGAAGTTTTTTAATTTAGGCGAGGACTGGCTTGCAGCTAAGCCTCCGAGTGGGAGGGATGCTCTCACTCGAAATATATTTTTAACTTGGGCGAGGACTGGCTTGCGGCTAAGCCCCCGAGTGGGAGGGATGCTCTCACTCTAAATAGATTTTTAACTTAGGCGAGGACTGGCCCACGGCTAAGCCCCTGAGTGGGAGGGACGCTCTCACTCGGAGAAGTTTTTTAAC
>NC_041387.1:439107353-439119497 GCF_002162155.2 Triticum dicoccoides
AACTTAGGTGAGGACTGGCTCGCGACTAAGCCCTCAGTGGGAGGGACACTCTTACTCGGAGTTGATTTTTAACTTAGGCGAGGACTGGCTCGCGGCTAAGCCCCCGAGTGGGAGGGATGCTCTCACTTAGAGTAGTTTTTTAACTTAGGCGTGGAGTGGCTCACGGCTAAGCCCCCGAGTGGGAGGGATGCTCTCACTCATAGTAGTTTTCTAACTTTGGCGAGGTCTAGCTCACGGCTAAGCCCCCAAGTGGGAGGGGCACTCCCACTCGAAAAAGATTTTTAACTTAGGCGAGGACTGGCTCGCGGCTAAGCCCCCGAGTGGGAGGGGCTCTCCCACTCGGAGAAGTTTTTTTAACTTAGGCGAGGACTGGCTCGCGACTAAGCCCTCGAGTGGGAGGGATGCTCCCACTCGAAGTAATTTTTTAACTTAGGCGAAAACAGGTTCACGGCTAAGTCACCCACTGTTTTTTTTAACATATGCTTATGCGAGAGAAATCATCATGGAACTGCATGAGTCATGTCTTGATAAACAATCTAAAAGTGCTCTTATTACATCTCGATAATCCGAGTGCTAGGTATAAAATCGATGAAGAAGATCTGCATTCCAGGCGCGCGACTCGTCGATCTTTTTTGCGACGTTGTAGAGGTGGTAGGCCTCATTGTGTAGCACCTTGGTAACAATGAAGGGGCCTTCCCACGCAGGGGAAAGTTTTTATGGCCGTTGCTGATCCACTCGGAGCACAAGATCTCGTTCTTGAAATGGTCGACCTTTGACATTCCTGGCGTGGAATCGACGGAGATCTTGTTAATAAACAGTCAACCATATTAGGGCCATCTCGCGTTCCTCTTCCAAGAGATCAACAGTGTCCTGCCGTGCCTGTTCTGCCTTAGCTTCCGAGTAGTGTTCCACTCGGGGTGAATTGTGGAAGAGATCACTAGGCAACACAGCTTCAGCTCCATACACCATGAAGAAAGGAGTGCGGTTAGTGGACCGGTTAGGAATCGTCCTTAAACCCCACAGAACAGACGACAATTCAGTCACCCAGGCTCCAACCGCATGTTCGAGGTCTCATATTAGTCCGGGCTTCATTCCTTGAAGGATAAGGTTGTTCGCCCTATCAGCTTGACCATTCGATTGTGGGTGCACTGCGGATGCATAGTCAACCTGAGTGCCTTGGGTGGTACAGAATTTTCTGAACTCTTCCCAATCGAAGTTTGAGCCATTGTTTGTGATAATATTGTGTGAAACTCCGGATCTGAACATCAACTCTATCAGGAACCTGATGGTTGTCTTTGAATCTAACTTCTTAATAGGCTTGGCTTCAATGCACTTGGTGAATTTGTTGACTACTACAAGTAGATGAGTGATGACCCACAAGTGTAGGGGATCTATCGTAGTCCTTTCAATAAGTAAGAGTGTCGAACCCAACAAGGAGCAGAAGGAAATGACAAGCGGTTTTTAGTAAGGTATTCTCTGCAAGCACTGAAATTGTAGGTAACAGATAGTTTTGTGATAAGATAATTTGTATCGGGTAACAAGCAATAAAAGTAAATAAGGTGCAGCAAGGTGGCCCAATCCTTTTTGTAGCAAATGATAAGCCTGGACAAGTTCTTATATAGAGAAAAGCGCTCCCGAGGACACATGGGAATTATCATCAAGCTAGTTTTCATCACGCTCATATGATTCGCATTCGTTACTTTGATAATTTGATATGTGCGTGGACCAGTGCTTGGGTACTGCCCTTTCTTGGACAAGCATCCCACTTATGATTAACCCCTATTGCAAGCATCCGCAACTACAAAAGAAGTATTAAGGTAAACCTAACCATAGCATGAAACAAGTGGATCCAAATCAGCCCCTTATGAAGCAACGCATAAACTAGGGTTTAAGCTTCTGTCACTCTAGCAACCCATCATCTACTTATTACTTCCCAATGCCTTCCTCTAGGCCCAAATAATGGTGAAGTGTCATGTAGTCGACGTTCACATAACACCACTAGAGGAGAGACAACATACATCTCATCAAAATATCGAACAAATACCAAATTCACATGACTACTAATAGCAAGACTTCACCCATGTCCTCAGGAACAAACGTAACTACTCACAAAGCATATTCATGTTCATAATCAGAGGGGTATTAATATGCATTAAGGATTTAAACATATGATCTTCCACCAAATAAACCAACTAGCATCAACTACAAGGAGTAATCAACACTACTAGCAACCCACAGGTACCAATATGAGGTTTTGGTACAAAGATTCGATACAAGAGATGAACTAGGGTTTGAGAGGAGATGGTGCTGGTGAAGATGTTGATGGAGATTGATCCCCTCCCGGTTAGAGGATCGTTGGTGATGACGATGGTGATGATTTCCCCCTCCCGGAGGGAAGTTTCCCCGGCAGAACAGCTCCACCGGAGCCCTAGATTGGTTCCACCAAGGATCCGCCTCGTGGCGGCGGAGTTTCGTCCCGTAAGCTTTCTTATGATTTTTTTCAGGGTAAAAGACTTCATATAGCAGAAGATGGGCACCGGAGGGCTGCCAGGTGGCCCACGAGGCAGGGGGCGCGCCTAGGGGGGTAGGGTGCGCCCCCACCCTCATGGGTGGTGGGTGCCCCCCCTCAGGTGTTTCTTCCATTGTATATTTTTTATTAATTCCCAAAATGACTTTCGTGGAGTTTCAAGAATTTTGGAGCTGTGCAAGATAGGTCTCCAATATTTGCTCCTTTTCCAGCCCAGAATCCCAGCTGCCGGCATTCTCCCTCTTCATGTAAACCTTGTAAAATAAGATAGAATAGCCATAAGTGTTGTGACATAACGTGTAATAACAGCCCATAATGCAATAAATATCGATATAAAAGCATGATGCAAAATGGACGTATCAACTCCCCCAAGCTTAGACCTCGCTTGTCCTCAAGCGGAAGCCGATATCGAAAAATATGTCCACATGTTTAGAGATAGAGGTGTCGATAAAAATAAAATACAGACATGAGGGCACCATGATCATTCTTATAACAAAACATATATATATATATATATATATATATTCATATGATTTCTTATGGTCAAGTAACAATCTATTCACAATGTCAAGTATGAATCATAAACTTCATTGAGAACTAACAAACTATAATCTTAGTCATTGAAGCAATTGCAATTTATCATAACCCCTGTTCAAGAATTCATCCAATTAACCAGTTAACTTGCCGATTAATCCCTACTTGTACGGTCACCGAGTAGTCGATTAACTGATTAATCGCCCGAGTAATTGATTAAATGGCCGATTAACTCGCCGATTAGCCTATTGATCCCCTACTCGTCAGCCAACCGAGCAGCTACCAGTTAATGATTTCCTCAAAAATGATCATAACATAGGAAAGAGTCAACATAAGAGCTTTTCAACAAGTCCACATACTCAACTATCATTTAGTCTTTCACAATTGCTAACACTCATGCAATACTTATGGTTATGGAGTTTTAATCGGACACAGAGAAAGATAGGGGCTTATAGTGTTGCCTTCCAATGTTTTACCTCAAGGGTAATGTCAACAATAATAGTTCATGCTAACTTACATCCAATTGGATATATATATCAGGATCTTTCCAACACGAGGTGCTTGCCGAAGGATAAAATAAAAAGGAAAGGTGAATATCACCATGACTCTTGCATAATGTAAAAGATAGGCCCTTCGCAGAGGGAAGCAGAGGTTGTCATGTGCTTTTAGGGTTGGATGCACGAAATCTTAATGCAAAAGAACGTCACTTTATATTGCCACTTGTGATATGAACCTTTATTATGCAGTCTGTCGCTTTTATTACTTCCATATCACAAGATCATATAAAGCTTATTTTCTCCACCCTAATAAGTCATACATATTTAGAGAGCAATTTTAATTGCTTGCAACATGACAACTTACTTTAAGGATCTTACTCAATCCATAAGTAGATATAGTGGACTCTATGGCAAAACTAGGTTTAAGGATGTTTGGAAGCACAAGTAGTATCTCTACTTGGTGCAAGGAATTTGGCTAGCATGAGGAAGAAAGGCAAGCTCAACATATTGGACAATCCATGACAATATACTTTAACTAAGATGTGAGAAAACATAACCCATTACATTGTCTTCCTTGTCCAACATCAACTCTTTAGCATGTCATACTTTAATGAGTGCTCACAATCATAAAAGATGTCCAAGATAGTATATTTATATGTGAGAACCTCTCTTTATTTATTACTTCCTATTAATTGCAACGATGACCAAAACTATGTTTGCCAACTCTCAACAATTTTTATGCCTCATACTCTTTATGTGTGAAGTCATTACTATCCATAAGATCAATGTGGTCTCTTGATTTCTTTTTATTCTTTTATTCACTCTAGATCATAGCAAGATAGCAAAGCCCTTGACTCAACACTAATCTTTATTATATATAGCTCAAGGACTCGATTACATAGAGGGATCACAAAGCAAAACTCAAAACTAATTCATACCAAAACTTTATTCTACTAGATCTACATGTTACCAAAAGGATCAAACTAAGAAAAACGGTAAAGATAGGAGTGTGATGGTGATACGATACCGGGGCACCTCCCCCATGCTTGGCAGTTGCCAAGGGGAGTGCCCATACCCATGTGATTATGTCCTCGGAGGTGATGAAGCTAGTGATGATGGCGGTGGATAGTCGCACATCGAGCGTAAAAGCTCCTCCAATTTGCGGATAATGCCCTTGAGTGCGACGATATGATCCTTCAACAGAATATTTTCCTGGGTGAGATACTTGTTTTGTATGCGAGATAACTCAATCATCTTGAAAGCTTCAATCTCAGTTGGATTAAGGAGGTTAGGAAGAGGTTGAAGGATGTTTTCTTCTTCTGCCGCCGTAGCTTGATCCTCCATGGCCTTGTTGATCCCATCATCCTTGTTGATTTCCCTAGGTTCTTCTCTCTTCAGCTCTATCTTCAATAGCAAAGCATCCTTGTCTTCATTGTTGGAGGAGGGTGACGTCATGATGCCCGACCTTGACAAATCTGAAAGAAAACAGCTCGAAACAAAGACAGAGGATATTTGCGTGATACGGTAGTCAAAACCTTCGGGAAATTATATAATGAATTTTTACCGACCAAAAGAAGTATCGTGCAAGAAAACGGAGTCCATAGAGCACACGAGGTGCCCACGAGGCAGGGGGCGCGCCCAGTAGGGTAGGGTGCGCCCTCCACCATCGTGGACGCCTCGTGTCCTTCTCGGACTACTTCTTATTTTCCTATTTTCCTAAATATTCCAAAACAGAGAAAAATTTCTATTAGAATTGTTTTGGAGTCGGTCTACTTACCGTACCACATACCTATTCCTTTTCGGAGTCTGAAACATTCTGGAAAGTGTCCCTTATGTATTCCTCCGGGGTTGCGGTTTCACTAACATTAGTTTGAACATTTATAGGATTACCTGAAATATAATGTTTGATTTTTGACCGTTCACCACCTTCGGGTTTGTGCCTTCGAAGTTGTTGATTTTTATGGCACCGGAACGATAAACCTCCTCGATAACGTAAGGGCCTTCCCATTTAGAGAGAAGTTTTCCTGCAAAAAATCTTAAACGAGAGTTGAATAGCAACACATAATCACCTACATTGAACTCACACTTTTGTATCCTTTTGTCATGACATCTTTTAACCTTTTCTTTAAATAGTTTGGCATTCTCATATGCTTGGGTTCTCCATTCATCAAGTGAGCTAATATCAAATAACCTATTCTCACCGGCAAGTCTGAAATCATAGTTGAGCTCTTTAATAGCCCAATATGCCTTATGTTCTAGTTCGAGAGGTAAGTGACATGCTTTTCCATAAACCATTTTATATGGAGACATATCCATAGGGTTCTTATATGCAGTTCCATAGGCCCATAATGCATCATCAAGTTTCTTGGACCAATTCTTTCTAGATCTATTAATAGTCTTTTGCAAAATTAGTTTGAGCTCTCTATTACTCAATTCTACTTGACCACTAGACTGTGGGTGATATGGAGATGCAATTCTATGATTAACGTCATACTTAGCAAGCATTTTACGAAAAGCACCATGAATAAAATGTGAACCACCATCAGTCATTAAATATCTAGGGACTCCAAACCGCGGAAAAATAACTTATTTAAGCATCTTAATAGAGGTGTTATGATCAGCACTACTAGTTGGAATAGCTTCTACCCACTTAGTAACGTAATCAGTAGCAACTAAAATATGTGTATATCCATTAGAGGCAGGAAAAGGTCCCATATAATCAAAGTCCCAAACATCAAACAGTTCAATAACAAGAGAATAATTCATAGGCATTTCTAGACGTCTACTAATATTACCAATTCTTTGACATTCATCACAAGACAAGACAAACTTACGGGCATCTTTGAAGAGAGTAGGCCAATAAAAACCGGATTGCAATACCTTATGTGCAGTTCTATCTCCAGCGTGGTGTCCTCCATATGCTTCGGAGTGACACTTGCGTAGGATCTGTTCCTGCT
Source organism: Triticum dicoccoides (assembly GCF_002162155.2). Classification (NCBI taxonomy): domain Eukaryota; kingdom Viridiplantae; phylum Streptophyta; class Magnoliopsida; order Poales; family Poaceae; genus Triticum; species Triticum dicoccoides. Next base: position 439,113,869 of record NC_041387.1, read on the forward strand.
CATGCTCAGATACACAACGTCTAATAACACTGTCGGTGTCAAAACCGGCGTATCTCGGGTAGGGGGTCCCGATCTGTGCGTCTTAGGCTGATGGTAACAGGAAGCAAGGGACACAATGTTTACCCAGGTTCGTGCCCTCTCGATGGAGGTAAAACCCTACTTCCTACTTGATTAATATTGAAGATATGTGTAGTACAAGAGTAGATCTACCACGAGATCGTAGAGGCTAAACCTTAAGAGCTAGCCTATGATGGTATGATTGTAATTGTGATCGGCCTTCTAAGGACCATCCTCTCCGGTTTATATAGACACCGGAGAGGGCTAGGGTTTACATGGAGTCGGTTCCAAGGAAGGAAATATAATATCCGGATCGCCAAGCTTGTCTTCCACGCAAAGGAGAGTCCCATCCAGACACGGGCCAAAGTCTTGAGTCTTGTGTTTTCACGCTTCAATAGTCCGGATGATGTATACAGTCCGGCTGTCCGGATACCCCTAATCCAGGACTCCCTCAGTAGCCCCTGAACCAGGCTTCAATGACGATGAGTTCGACGCGCAGTCTTGTCTTCGGCTTTGCAAGGCGGGTTCCTTCTCCGAATACTCCAAGGTTATTATCGAACACGTAGGCCGTGTCCGGATCCGCAAAATGATCTTCACATACCACCGTAGAGAGAATGATACTTCAGCTGACAACTTTTTAGACGACGCGATACGCCATTACGATCAGGTCATTATCCGAGCCGTTTTCCCACGCCCAGCCTCAATGTATATTGCGAGGCGGTTTCCTTAGCACATCTTGTCGAAGCGAAGATCGTGTCCCCTTATCACGGGATTCTCATTAATACGAGTATGGGTAATCCAACCGCACCGCTAATCGCGGCGAGTGGGAGGTGAGCGGGTTCCACCAGGCAAGTGGGGAGGCGCAAGAAGCTCTCTTACCTTCTCTTATGAATAGACAAGGTCTCCTCCTCTTTTACCCAAGCCTTCTCCTCTGCTCGAGCCCTAACGCCCAAGCGCTCTATTTCTCCGTCGAAGAGAGGTTTTCCAAAGATGTCCGGATCCGGAGCAGGAGGCAAATGGATGGCCTCTACCGTCCGGGAGAAGGATATCAAGAGGCTCCGGGAAGCCGAGTATCTGGCCAGGAAGACCGGCCACCATCTTCCACCGGTGGGACAGGTTGTCCCTACTTCGGAGCCTCATGACAGAGTCGTGTTCCTTCCCCATTTTGTCCGCGGGCTCGGGTTTCCCCTCCACCCATTTGTACGTGGAGTCATGTATTACTATGGGGTTGATTTTCATGATCTTCCCCCCAACTCTTTTCTCAATATCTCGACGTTCATCGTCGCATGCGAGGCCTTCCTCCGGATTCCGCCTCACTTCGGCCTGTGGCTGAAGATTTTCAATGTGAAGCCCAAGGTGGTGAGTGGCGAACACGCCGAGTGCGGCGGCGCCATGGTGAGCAAGATGCCCAAGGTAGTTTGGCCGAAGGGCACTTTCCACGACTCAGTTAAGGAGTGGCAGCAGCAGTGGTTTTATATCACCGAACCATGCGGCGAAAAGTGGGCTGCAGCTCCTGAGTTCAGATCCGGAGCTCCACTGCGGCTCACGTCCTGGCCGAAGAAGGGCCCGAACTGGTGCTCGTCCGATGAGTTGTCACTGCTCTAGACGCGCGTTCAGAGTATGGTTAACAAGGACGTCAAACTTGTCAACGTGGTCTAGGTGATGCTAGTTCGCCTGGTTCTCCCTTGCCAGCGTCGAGCCTGCACTTTGTGGGAGTTTGACCCAGCCGAGCACCAAACCCTCCGGGAGCTCTATGATTCCTCCCACGAGGATATGTAGAAGGTGCTCTTCAAGTCCGCCAAATGGCCGAATTCCACCGAGGATCGGGGGTATCAGTTATCCCATTCTCCAAGCCCGGTAAGTTACAGCCACGCCCTACCTATCCATGCTTCAGTTGGCATGTCCTGAGAGAAAATTCTAATCATGCTTCGTCGTGACCTCAGGGATGGATAAAGAAGGTGGAGCGGATACAATGTCCAGCCCCACTGCCGGAGGAACTGGCCGGACCTCTTCTAACAAAGATGCTGGTCCCTGCGCCTTACGAGGCACCCAAGAAGGAGGCCTCCAAGAAGGTCAAGAAGACCCAGGGTGGCCTCCGTCTTCGCGAGGCTTCGGACGCCAGATCCGAAGGCTCCAGCGATGCTCCTTCTTCCGAAGACGAAGAGGAGGAAACAGAGGAGGATGAGCCTCGCACTGCAGGCAGGAAGAAGCGTGCAGCTTCCCCGTCCCTGGAGGCTGAATCGCCCAAGAGGGGGTGAGGTTCCCCTCCAGAGGCATCCACCCCGTCTGCCGATAACAGCCCGGAGTGGGATCCCGAGGCCCAGCCCCTGGGGAAATCGTAAGTAACCGAAATCTGAATACGCCTATGTATTTGGGGTCGTCTGGGCATAGTAGTCTTAACTGTCGCCACATCTCATACAACCCGGCAAGGTCTCTTGCCGGACAGTCCTCATTGGAGGATTCATTGAGCTCGAATGTTGTGTCGAGCGAGACGCCTCTCGGGACTCCTTTTCCGAAGTCTGGGCGCGACATCGAGGTGTCGTCTCAAAGAGACTCAGAGCCGGATAAGGTTCGGGAGGCCTCTAGGTCTCCAGGATCGGATGAGCGGCCACCTTCCACGGAGGGAGGTTTGACTACTCCGCTGGCAACCTCTGTCTACGCAGAGCTGCCGGGTGGTCTATTGACAGCGTTAAGGAACGCGTCCGTCTTTGATGAACATCAGACCCTTATGGGTACAGTGGTTGGAAAGATTCAGGCTGCCGAAAGTGGGCTGAATAAGTCCTGTCTTGGCCTTATAAAGGCTTTTGAGGTATGGTTTCTAAAGAACCTTTAAAGAATCATCATGATATGAGGAGTAGCCCCTGACACACTGTCCAGCGAAAGAGAGCCGGGCAGGGGATCAAACCCTCTATTTGTAATGTGAACCTTTGTTTAATGATGTATACCCATTTGTTAGAAAACAGGCATCCACGGAGAGGACTGCCGCTCATGATGCGGAAGTGTCCGAACTGAAGCAGAGCTTGGAACGGGCCGAAGAAGAACTTGGCCGTGTGAAGAAGCAATTAGAGGAGAAGCAAGGTATGTTTAAACACTGTCTTGCATTGGGCACAAATGAATAAGTGTGCTTATTGAAAAGTATTTATGTTATACGCCCTAGGAGCGAGTGCCGAATATGAGGCGCTGAAGAAGGCAGCGGCTGATGCCCAAGAGAGGGCTGCCGCCGAACAGGCGCTGCGTGAAAAACACGAGGCCAAGGTCGTCATAGCTGAGCAGGAGCTCCAGGATGCTGTGACGAAAAGCTAGAGCTTGGAGCAGAGTCTAGTAGGGAAAGAATCCGAACTCGCCCAAGCTCTCCAAGCCGCGGAAGATGCTCGGGAAGAAGCCCGAGGTGTTGTACGGGACATTCAGGAGGCCCGGAAAGTTGCGGCTGGTAAGGCCTGTTGTATCTATGGCCATTATTATGTTATAGTTTGGAGAACTCTAAGCGGCGAGCTGAATTCTTGATTTTGCAGGGGCATTTGCGGATCTGCCTCGCAGCATATCAGATGCTGCCCAATTTTTACCGGACTGAGGAGATGGAGTCTGCGAGGAGGAACTTCTGGTCGCAGTATTTGGCGCTGAACTATCCGGTGCCTTTTATCGATCAGCTGAAGCAGCTGGTCGAACTGCACCAGGCGACCGAACTAGCCATGAAGGACTTGGTCATCTGGCTGTGGCCTGCAGAGCCAATTCCAAGCAGTTACTTCGGACTCGTGAAGCGGATTGTGGGCGCCTGTCCTCGGCTTGATACTATCAAGCGATCAGTCTGTATAGAAGGTGCACGCATGGCGCTTGCCCATGCAAAAGTGCATTGGGGGAAGCTTGACGCGGAGAAGCTAATAACTGAGGGGCCACCGGAGGGTAAGGAGCATCGCAAGCCCGAACTGTATTATGAAGGTGTAATGAAGGGTGCCCGCCTGGCGGCGGATAAGTGCACCAAAGACATTATATTTCCCTGAGGGCATTCTTGCCAATGTTTGTAATATGGGATAATGGCACTTTTGTCATATGTTGCATGTTTTATTTGAACATATGTTCTTCCTTTGCGGCTGTTTATTGTATGTAAATTCTGAGAGTTGGCCAGTCGTCGGCTTCAGCCCCCACGTGAGAAGTATGAGGGTGTTTGGGGTATTTCTGAACACTCTTTATCCCATGATTGGGTCCTTATAAGGAGGTGTTTCTCACCACGAACCAGGCAATCGGACTATAGGGCTTTACTACTCTCACTTAGCCATAGGAATTCGAGAATGGTCAGCGCAGCCCCTAGTGTTCGGAAGACCGGACTAGGGGCTCTATTGGCACCTGATCAGAAGACCGATCCATCGCAATCTGAATTTTATAGTGGCGTTATGCGAAGTAAGTCTTTAAGGATTTTGCAACCCGTCGAACAGCTGACCAGCTCTCGCTGCATCATGACAGTCAGTTTTCGGCTTTCTCTACTGAGGTGCTCGTCCGGCAGAACCGGGACACAATCGCAGTAGTTCTCCCAGCGCTACCTTAGCCGATGGAACGGAACGTAAGGTACCAAAACATGGGAGCCGGGCAAACCCAACCAATGACCCAAGACATGATTCGGAGCTGATGCATATAGTTCTATAAGTTCGGGGTGCCGAGTGACCGAGAAGGTGGTTGGACATTATTGTCGTGCTGTGAAGCCCCTAGCATAACCAGGCGTAACACGAAGCGTGGCTGTCGTTTTTATGGCAAAGAGGCGTCGATGATAGACGACGGCCGGTGCATGCTTATTTAAGTCTATGCATTCCAGTAGTATGATATGTCTATGCATATGAATGCGATTTACGATTATGAAAAAGAGATGGTTTTTTGGCGGAACCTGTGATGGCCGGACTTTGGAGGGGGCTGTGAATGGATTGAAAGTGAATCCGAACTGCCTTCTACCTACGTTGTCCTATCCTTGAGTGTCCGGGCCGACTCCATGCCGCCAAACCTGTTCTGCATAAAAGTTAGTTTGTGAAGGTAAATGCACGGAGGCCGCCGAACATCCTCTTGTGGTTGGTCTAAAGGTTCCTGATCGGACCCTGGTGACCCTAGCCGATATACCAGGAAGCAACATGGACTCCTTAGTTGGTGTCCGGATAGTTGGCTGTCATATCAAAATATTGACAGGCATGCACAACTTGCTACTCTGGCAGCTGTATGATTTCCGCTTCTAAGGGCGGGGTTTGGCTCTGCACGCAGGCGTGAGTGTATCACCGGTGCTGGCCTGATGATTTACCACGTAGAATCTAGTCAATGTGGTTCATCCTGTTAGCATACGGTGTGATACCGTATGGGGGGAATGCGCCGATAACGCAGCCTTATTTGGTTATCTGAAAACAACCGTTAGAGCGGCGGGCCAATGAACCTGGCCTTTGTGCCTGACATCTTGTAGAAGGTGCTATTTTGTAAATTCATACCCGCGGGGGCTTTATGTGTTATGGAGCCCCTGGACTACTAGGTCTGGGGGTACGCAATTGAATTGTTGTGGTTTGTATAGTAGGGGGCGATCGGCCGTACTGTTGTGCTCTGGGGG
>NC_041387.1:439119762-439131092 GCF_002162155.2 Triticum dicoccoides
CGGCACACGCCCGGTCGCTTTGCTTTGGAGATCCGGCATTCTCTATTAGTATTTTTTGCCGTCCTTTTGGGAGTACCGTGAATTTCGCACGGCTGATCAAGTTTGTGGCTCGGGCCGAATAGGCTTGAGTTGTTCTTTGTCCGTTGACCGGACTGGGATGTGCTGAACTTGATACCAGCTTCCCTGACTTGCCGTTTATGACCGTTGCGCCGAGGCTTGAGGCTGCTTTGTTGTGTATCCTTCTTGCTATCTTGGACCGTAGTGGTGTGCGGACGTCGGGTTGTATGCCTTTGGTTCTCCTGCTTAGGTTGAGGTAGCCAGTTGTGCCGCGTGTGCCTTTTGTTAGGCCGGTCGAGTCCGTACTTTTCGGTGGCCAGGATCTTGGTCCACCTATCCATTAGCAAATCCTGGTCGACTTTAAGCTGCTCTTGCTTCCTTTGCAGGCTCCTTGCCGTGGCCATGAGCTGTTGCTTGAAGCGAACTTGCTCCACTGGATCCTCAGGCACGCCGAATTCGTCATTGCCGAGGCTTACCTCCTCTTCGGAGGGGGTGTATAGTTGTCCCTCTCTAAGTATAACACCGTGGCCTGTCCAGCCTGCTTGAAGGTAGGCTGATCAGGACTGTGTTCCTCTTCGGCACTATCCGGATCATCTCCGGGGCCGATATTGATGTGGCGGAGTTTGGAGTGGCGCCGGAGACGCCCATGTTTTGCTTTTCCTCCTGAGGGGTTATCCTCCACTGCCTCGTCGCCATTGGTTTCTTTCGGAGTGTCCACCATATATATATATTGTATGAAGAGGTGGTTGTCCACCGCCCTGTGAGCGGTGGCTCCTGTACATCTCCGGCATCATCGTCCATACCGTCGATGTCTTCGAAGTCAAAGTCGAGCACGTCGGTTAAATCATCGATCGTGGCGACAAAGTGGGTGGTGGGAGGGCAGCGAATTCCTTCGTCACCTGCTTCCCACTCACGCTGGACATAGTTTGGCCTAGAGCCTCCTGACAAAGAGAGAGACTTTAATGAGTTCAGCATGTTGCTAAAAGGCGAGTGCTGAAAGATGTCCGCAGCAGTAAACTCCATTACCGGAGCCCAACCTGGCTTGGCTGGCTCGAGAGTGTGCGGACGTGAGCGAACAACCGGATACGAGTCCGGGGGCCTAGGGTTACAGGCCTCCACAGAGGTGAGACCTGTGTTCGGCTCCACTGCCGATGCGTGTGCGGCCTGCGGGGCGGGGTCCATCCCTCCATCCACAGGCAACGCAACCTTCCCCGGGTTTAGATCCGGGGCTGCTGCGGGGATGATGTCCCAAGCATCATCCGACAACAGGTCTAGGCCGTGCTTGTCGTGACTATCCGGCGCTCCTGGAACAGGCTCGAATCTGTCGAAGATCAAGTCTCTGCGAATATCTGCCGTGTAGTTCAAGTTTCCGAATCTGATCTGGTGGCCAGGGGCGTAGCTATCGATCTGCTCCAGGTGGCCAAGCGAATTGGCCCGCAGTGCGAAGCTGCCGAACACAAAGATCTGTCCGGGGGGGAAAGTCTCACCCTGGACCGTGTTGTTGGAGATTGAAGACGCCATCAAGCCTCGAAGCGATGACACGGAGGAACTCTCAATGAAAGCACCAATGTCGGTGTCAAAACCGGCGTATCTCGGGTAGGGGGTCCCGATCTGTGTGTCTTAGGCTGATGGTAACAGGAAGCAAGGGACACAATGTTTACCCAGGTTCGGGCCCTCTTGATGGAGGTAAAACCCTACTTCCTGCTTGATTAATATTGAAGATATGTGTAGTACAAGAGTAGATCTACCACGAGATCGTAGAGGCTAAACCCTAAGAGCTAGCCTATGATGGTATGATTGTAATTGTGATCGGCCTTCTAAGGACCATCCTCTCCGGTTTATATAGACACCGGAGAGGGCTAGGGTTTACATGGAGTCGGTTACAAGGAAGGAAATATAATATCCGGATCGCCAAGCATGTCTTCCACGCAAAGGAGAGTCCCATCTGGACACGGGCCGAAGTCTTGAGTCTTGTGTCTTCACGCCTCAATAGTCCAGACGATGTATATAGTCCGGCTGTCTGGATACCCCTAATCTAGGACTCCCTCAAACACCATCTACTCCTTCTTTATAAAGGTGTGGGTCATCCCAGAAATAATGTCTTAAATCATAAAAGAACTTTTTCTTTTGCCGGTATGTGAAACTATGTGGTATAAATTTAGCAACAATGTAATTAGCATAATCAGCATACCATGGAGCAGTATGAGAAGCATTTATGACAGCTAATTGTTCATCAGGAAAGCTATCATCAATAGGTAGTGGGTCATCAAGAACATTCTCTAACCTAGACAAGTTGTCTGCAATGGGGTTCTCAGCTCCCTTTCTATCAATAATATGCAAATCAAATTCTTATAGTAGGAGAACCCATCTAATAAGTCTAGGTTTAGCATCTTTCTTTTCCATAAGATATTTAATAGCAGCATGATCAATGTGAATAGTTACTTTAGAATCAACAATATAAGGTCTGAACTTATCACAAGCAAATACAACTGTTAAGAATTCTTTTTCAGTAGTAGCATAATTTCTCTGTGTAGTGTCTAGAGTTTTACTAGCATATTGAATAACATTTAGTTTCTTATCAACCCTTTGTCCTAGAACAACACCTACAACATAATCGCTAGCATCACACATAATTTCAAAGGGTAAATTCCAATCAGGTGGCTGAACAATAGGCACATAAATCAAAGCTTTCTTAAGTATTTCAAATGCTTCCACACAATCATCATCGAAGACAAAAGGAATATCTTTTTGCAATAAATTAGTCAGAGGCCTAGAGATTTTAGAAAAGTCCTTAATGAACCTCCTATAAAAACGGGCATGACCAAGGAAACTTCTTATACCTTTAATGTCCTCGGGACATGGCATCTTTTCAATAGCATCAACTTTAGCTTTATCAACTTCAATACCTCTTTCAGAAATTTTATGCCCCAAGACAATGCCTTCGTTAACCATAAAGTGGCACTTCTCCCAATTCAAAACAAGACTAGTATCTTCGCATCTCTGCAAAACTCGTTCAAGGTTGCTCAAGCAATCATCAAAAGAGGATCCATAAACGGAGAAATCATCCATGAATACCTCACAAATCTTTTCACAAAAGTCAGAGAATATAGCCATCATGCATCTTTGAAAGGTAGCAGGTGCATTACATAAACCAAAAGGCATACGTCTATAAGCAAAAGTACCGAAAGGGCAAGTAAAAGTAGTCTTTGCTTGATCGTCCGCTGACACAGGTATTTGAGAGAAACCAGAATAACCATCTAGAAAGCAGAAATGTGTATGTTTGGATAGTCTTTCTAGCATTTGATGAATAAAAGGTAAAGGGTAATGATCCTTTTTAGTAGCTTTATTTAATTTACGGAGATCAATTACCATCCTATAGCCTGTAATAATTCTTTGCGGGATCAATTCATCTTTATCATTAGGAACGACAATAATACCTCCCTTCTTAGGGATACAATGGACAAGACTTACCCACTGACTATCAGCAACAGGATAAATTATACCTGCCTCAAGGAGCTTTAGTATTTCCTTTCTTACCACTTCTTTCATCTTAGGATTTAACCATCGTTGGTGATCAATAACTGGTTTGGCGTCTTCTTCCAAATTTATTTGTTTTGGCATAAAGTGGGACTAATGCCCTTAAGATCATCAAGAGTATATCCAATAGCAGCACAGTGCTTCTTTAGAGTTTTCAATAATCTTCCCTCTTCCTACTCTGAAAGGTTAGCACTAATAATAACAAGATATATCTTCTTTTCATCAAGATAAGCATATTTAAGAGTATCAGGTAATGGTTTAAGCTCAAACACGGGATCACCCTTGGGTGGAGGGGGATCCCCTAGGATTTCAACAGGCAAGTTGTGTTTCAAAATAGGCAATTCTTACTAGGATTTCAACAGGCAAATTGATCTATCTCCCTTCTTTCATTCATAAACATATCATTTTCATGGTCTAGCAAATATTGTTCTAAAGGATCAGTAGGAGGCACGGAATAGAAGCAAGACCAATAATCTCATCCTTACTAGGCAATTCTTTATCATGGGGTTGTCTACGAAACTTAGCAAAATTAAACTCATGAGACATATCCCCCAAGCCAATCGTAACAACATCCTTTTCACAATCAATCTTAGCATTAATCGTAAAAGCTATCTTGTGGGGAACCAAGAACAAGAAAATCAGCAGGATATTTAACTTTCCCACACAAGACTTCAACATCTCTAACAATCCCAATTGGTGAAATAGTATCTCTATTGGCAAGCTTAATTGTAACATCTATATCTTCTATTTCAGCGGGTGCCATATCATGCATAATTTCTTCATATAAGGAATGAGGTATTGCGCTAGCACTAGCACCCATATCACATAGGCCATGATAACAATGATCTCCAATCTTAACAGAAATAACAGGCATGCCTACAACAGGTCTATGTTCCTTAGCATTGGGTCTAGCAATTCTAGCAGTTTCATCACAGAAATAAATAACATGCCCATCAATATTATCGGCCAAGAGATCTTTAACCATGTCAATACTAGGTTCAACATTAATTTTCTCAGGAGGTGTATATGTTCTAGTATTACTCTTACGAACCACAGTTGAAGATTTAGCATGATCCTTTATCCTAACAGGGAAAGGTGGTTTCTCAACATAAGTAGTAGGAACAATAGGATCATTATAAGTGATAATCTTTTCTTCAACTGTAACAGGTGCAACTACTTTTATTTCAGTGGGAGGATTATATTTAAACCACTTCTCCTTAGGGAGATCAACATGAGTAGCAAATGATTCACAGAAGGAAGCTACTACCTCAGAGTCAAGTCCATATTTAGTGCTAAATCCACGAAAAGCATCGGATCCATAAAAGATTTAACACAATCAAACTTAGGTGTCATACCTGACTCCTTACCATCGTCGGAATCCCAATCTTCAGAGTTGTGTTTAATTCTTTCCAATAAATCCCACTTGAATTCAATAGTCTTCATCATATAAGAACCAACGCAAGAAGTATCGAGCATGGTGCAATTATTGAGAGAAAGCCGAGCATAAATTTTTTGAATGATCATTTCTCTTGAGAGCTCATGATTGGGGCATGAATATAACATTGACTTAAGCCTCCCCAAGCTTGAGCGATGCTTTCTCCTTCGCAAGGCCAAAAATTATATATATAATTACGATCACGATGAACAAGATGCATAGGATAAAACTTCTGGTGAAATTCCAACTTCAATCGTTTATAGTCCCAGGATTCCATATCATCACATAGCCTATACCATGTCAATGCATCTCCCTTCAAAGATAAAGGGAAGACCTTCTTCTTAACAACATCACCGGGCATACCTGCAAGCTTAAATAATCCACAAAACTCATCCACATAGATAAGGTGTAAATCGGGATGCAGTGTTCCATCTCCTGCAAAGGGATTAGCTAGCAGTTTCTCTATCATACCTGAAGGAATCTCAAAGTAAACATTTTCAGTAGGTTCAGTAGGTTGAGGAGCAACTCTTTGCTCTACTGGTCGGGGCAAAGATGCCTCGAACAAGCCCCTCAGAGGATTAGTTTCCATAGTAACAAGTGACAGAAAATTTCAGCACACTATATAAATGTTTCCTTACCAAGTTCCACTCACCAAAGGCGCTTCACTCCCCGACAACAACGCCAGAAAAGAGTCTTGATGACCCACAAGTGTAGGGGATCTATCATAGTCCTTTCGATAAGTAAGAGTGTCGAACCCAACGAGGAGCAGAAGGAAATGACAAGCGGTTTTCAGTAAGGTATTCTCTGCAAGCACTGAAATTGTAGGTAACAGATAGTTTTGTGATAAGATAATTTGTAACGGTTAACAAGCAATAAAAGTAAATAAGGTGAAGCAAGGTGGCCCAATCCTTTTTGTAGCAAAGGACAAGCCTGGACAAGTTCTTATATAGAGAAAAGCTCTCCCGAGGACACATGGGAATTATCGTCAAGCTAGTCTTCATCACGCTCATATGATTCAGGTTCGTTACTTTGATAATTTGATATGTGGGTGGACCGGTGCTTGGGTACTGCCCTTTCTTGGACAAGCATCCCACTTATGATCAACCCCTATTGCAAGCATCCACAACTACAAAAGAAGTATTAAGGTAAACCTAACCATAGCATGAAACAAGTGGATCCAAATCAGCCCCTTACGAAGCAACGCATAAACTAGGGTTTAAGCTTCTGTCACTCCATCTACTTATTACTTCCCAATGCCTTCCTCTAGGCCCAAATAATGGTGAAGTGTCATGTAGTCGACATTCACATAACACCACTAGAGGAGAGACAACATACATCTCATCAAAATATCGAACAAATACCAAATTCACATGACTACTAATAGCAAGACTTCACCCATGTCCTTAGGAACAAACGTAACTACTCACAAAGCATATTCATGTTCATCATCAGAGGGGTATTAATATGCATTAAGGATCTGAACATATGATCTTCCACCAAATAAACCAACTAGAATCAACTACAAGGAGTAATCAACACTACTAGCAACCCACAGGTACCAATCTGAGGTTTTGGTACAAAGATTTCATACAAGAGATGAACTAGGGTTTGAGAGGAGATGGTGCTAGTGAAGATGTTGATGGAGATTGACCCCCTCCCGATGAGAGGATCGTTGGTGATGACGATGGTGATCATTTCCCCCTCCCGGAGGGAAGTTTCCCTGGCAGAACAACTCCGCCGGAGCCCTAGATTGGTTCCGCCAAGGTACCGCCTCGTGGCAGCGGAGTTTCATCCCGTAAGCTTGCTTATGATTTTTTTCTCGGTAAAAGACTTCATATAGCAGAAGATGAGCACCAAAGGGCTGCCAGGTGGCCCACGAGGCAGGGGGCGCGCCTAGGGGGTAGGGCGCACCCCCCACCCTCGTGGGTGGTGGGTGGCCCCCCTCAGGTGTTTCTTTTGTTGGATATTTTTTATTAATTCCCGAAATGACTTTCGTGGAGTTTTAGGACTTTTGGAGCTGTGCAGAATAGGTCTCCAATATTTGCTCCTTTTCCAGCTCAAAATCCCAGCTGCCGGCATTCTCCCTCTTCATGTAAACCTTGTAAAATAAGAGATAATAGCCATAAGTATTGTGACATAACGTGTAATAACAGCCCATAATGCAATAAATATCTATATAAAAGCATGATGCAAAATGGATGTATCAATGAGTGTAGCCACTTCTGCCGGTCCTGACTGGTCCGACCATATCCAATCCCCATACAACGAACGACTAGATGAGTGGAATGGTATTCAGGGTATATGCGGGCTTATGGGACATGTTTGTGTAGAACTGGCATCCTTCACACCGCTGTATGATTTCCTTTGCAGCTTCATTGGCCCGTGGCCAGTAGAACCCATCTCGGTATGCTTTGGCCATAATTGTCCAAGAGGACGCATGATGACCACAGGTCCCTGAGTGGATCTCTTCCAAAATCAGTCGACCCTCTTATGGATAAATACATCGTTGGGCCATGCCAGTGATACTTTCTTTGTAAAGCTGTCCATTTATCACTGTGAAAGCTTTGGATCTGCGGACATTCTGACGTGCCTCAACTTCATCTTCTGGAAGCTCTCGCCTGAGAAAATATGCAATGTAGGGCACCGTCCAGTCAGGTGTAATTACTAGGATCTCATAACCAAGTCAATGACTGCAGGGACCTCAATTTTAGTCAGATCAGTAGGACTTATCGCTTGGGGAGGCTCTTCAGTGAAAGGATCCTCTTGCACTGACGGGGAATGGAGATGCTCAAGAAACACGTTGCTGGGGATAGGCTTTCGAGTGGAATCGATTATTTCCAAATCATTTACTGCTTGATTTTTGATTAGGGGAATGTGGTGAAGCTCCAAACCCTCGAACTTTTTCTCTAGCTTCCTCACTGCATTGTAGTATCCTGACATGGCAGGTTTCTAACATGCCACTCGTTCATCACCTGATTGACCACCAAATCCAAGTCATCGTAAACCATCAGGCGACGGACGCCGAGTGAAATGGCCATACGCAACCCATAGAGGAGTGCCTCATACTCGGCCTCATTATTGGAGGAATCAAAGTGAATCTGGAGGACATAACTGAGCCGATCACCTCTTGGAGACACCAGAACCACTCCGACACCGAAATGTCCAGTGCTCTGAGTAAACTTGAGTTGGCTGTTTTTGTTCTATCCACTCGGCCAAGAAGTCTGCAAGTGCTTGGGATTTGATCACCTTCTTTGCTTCAAACTTTATATCCAAAGGGAGAAGTTCAATTTCCCATTTAGCCACTCGGCCAGTTGCATCCCGATTGTTCATGATTTCAGATAATGGGGCGTCACTGATGAATGAAACCGAGTGATCTTGAAAATAATGTGTGACTTTCTTGGCTGTTAAGTAAATTCCATAGAAGAGCTTCTCGTAATGAGGATACCTATGCTTGGACGGAGCCAAAACCTCATAGATATAGTATACTGGTCGTTGAACCTTGTAGGCCTTGCCTTCCTCTTCCCTTTCCAATGTGCGCACTGTGCTGACAACTTGACCAGTGGCCGCAATGTACAAAAGTAGAGGCTCTTTGCTGTTTGGAGTAGCAAGCACTTGCTGGGTGGAGAGCATGGCTTTGAGCTCAACAAATGCTGCTTCAGGTTCGGGAGTCCACTCGAACTTATATGACTTCTTAATCAGTCAGTAAAGAGGCAATGCCTTTGCACCGAGACGAGAAATGAACCGACTCAGTGCTGCGAGATAGCTTGTGAGCTTCTATACATCATGCACATGCTCAGGGCATTTCATTCGGACAATTGCATCGATCTTCTTGGGATTGGCATCTATCCCTCGTTCAGAAACAAGGAAACCAAGTAACTTGCCTCCGGGCACTCCAAAGGTGCACTTGGACGGGTTCAGCTTGATATTGTATCTTCTTGGATTGGCGAAGGTTTCAGCGAGATTAGTCAGCGGGTTAGAACCTTTGCGTTGACCACGATGTCATCCATGTAGGCCTCGACGTTCCGATGAATGAGTAGGCACTTCTAGATCATGCGCATGAACGTAGCACCAGCATTTTTGAGACCGAATGGCATGGTGACATAACAAAAACACCCGAAAGGGGTGATGAAGGCTGTTTTTATTTCATCTGGTCCATACAGTTGAATCTGATGATATCTGGAATATGCATCAAGAAAAGACAAGCGCTCGCATCCCACAGTCGAATCAACTATCTGATTGATACGGGGGAGCGGAAAATGATCTTCCGGGCAGTCCCGATTGATATGTTTGAAGTCAATGCACATGCGGAGTGAATTATCCTTCTTGGGGACAATGACAACATTGGCAAGCCAGTCGGAGTGGTATATCTCGTGTATGAACTCAGCTGCCAAGAGCCGAGCCGCTTCCTCGCCAATCGCCTTCCTTTTCTCCGCAGCAGAACGGCTGAGATGGTCTTTGATAGGTTTGGCCTTTGAGTCGACACGCAAACGGTGCTCAGCCAGTACCCTGAGTACACCTGGCATGTCGGAGGTTTTCCATGCAAAGATGTCCCAGTTCTCACGGAAGAACTGGATGAGTGCGGCTTCCTATTTGCTGTTGAGCGTTGTTGAGATGTTGGTCGGGGTGGCTGTGAGATCTTCTGGGTGAATGTGAGCTTGCTTCGTCTCTCCCGTCGACTGAAAAGCTGACTCAGAAGCTGGCTTCTTGGAGCGGAGCAAATCACTTGGATCGACATTCTTCTTGTACTCTTCCAATTCTACTACTGCCATCTTCTCATCGGCAATTTTGGATCCCTTTTGGAGGCATTCCTCGGCTCTCTGCCTATTTCCAGTGACGATGATCACGCCCTTGGATCCGGGCATCTTCAGCTTAAGGTACACATAACACGGATGGGCCATGAAGCGAGCATAAGCTGGTCGACCCAGAATAGCATGATAGGTACTTCGAAAGTCCACCACTTAAAACGCCAATTTTCCCTTCCAAAAATTCTTTGAGTCACCAAAAACCACATCCAAAGCAATCTAACCGAGTGACTTTGCCTTTTTCCCTGTGATGACCTCATGAAACTACATGTTGCTTTCACTGAGTTGGTACATCGGAATGCCCATCCCCTGGAGGGTTTCTGCATAGAGAATGTTCAGATCACTGCCACCATCCATAAGAACTTTGCGCAACCGAGTGCCTCCCACGATTGGATCCACTACCAGTGCTTGCCGCCAGGGGTTGCAACATGTGGTGGGTGATCCAACTGGTCAAAGGTAATGGGAGTCTTTTGAAGGAAATATGCCCTGGAGGCAATAATAAAGTTATTGTTTATTTCCTTATATCATGATAAATGTTTATTATTCATGCTAGAATTGTATTAACCGGAAACATGATACATGTGTGAATACATAGACAAACTGAGTGTCACTAGTATGCCTCTACTTGACTAGCTCGTTTATCAAAGATGGTTATGTTTCCTAGCCATGGACAAAAGAGTTGTCATTTGATTAACGGGATCACATCATTGAAATAATGATGTGATTGACTTGACCCATTCCGTTAGCTTAGCACTTGATCGTTTAGTATGTTGCTACTGCTTTCTTCATGACTTATACATGTTCCTGTGACTATGAGATTATGCAACTCCCGTTTACTGGAGGAACACTTTGTGTGCTACCAAACGTCACAACGTAACTGGGTGATTATGAAGGTGCTGTACAGGTGTCTCTGAAGGTACTTGTTGGGTTGGCGTATTTCGAGATTAGGATTTGTCACTCCGATTATCGGAGAGCCATCTCTGGGCCCTCTCGGTAATGCACATCACTATAAGCCTTGCAAGCAATGTGACTAATGAGTTAGTTACGAGATGATGCATTGCATAACGAGTAAAGAGACTTGCCGGTAACGAGATTGAACTAGGTATTGAGATACCGACGATCGAATCTCGGGCAAGTAACATACCGATGACAAAGGGAACAACATATGTTGTTATGCGGTTTGACCGATAAAGATCTTCGTAGAATATGTGGGAGCCAATATGAGCATCCAGGTTATGCTATTGGTTATTGACCGGAAACGTGTTTCGATCATGTCTACATTGTTCTCGAACCCATAGGGTCCGCACGCTTAAAGTTAGATGACCGTTATATTATGAGTTTATATGTTTTGATGTACCGAAGATAGTTCGGAGTCCCGGATGTGATCACGGACATGACAAGGAGTCTTGAAATGGTCGAGACATGAAGATTGATATATTGGACAACTATATTCAGACACCGGAATGGTTTTGGGGGTTATCAGATATATACCGGAGTAC